>NC_067460.1:25717782-25775659 GCF_025434085.1 Hippocampus zosterae | reverse complement strand
TCACACACACACACACACACACACACGGAGTCCTTTGTGTGAATAGCGCGAGTGTCAGAAATGAAGCGGCTCAGGAGACTTAGCTGAGGTTGACAGCAACAAGAGCTCACTTTCAGTTAAATATCAATCAAAAGGCAGCATCTGCGTGCACAGGGGGTTGCGCGCCGCTGTCGCAGAGGCAAAGCCAATGCCTGGAGCTTGTCCTCTGTCAATCTGAGCGTTTAAAAAAAGGAGGCGGAAGAAAGAGAGAGCGAGATGTCAGTGGGCGGAAAAAAAAAAAAAAAAAAAAAGAAGAAAGCCACGTAAATGATATTGTAAATGCCGGATTACGCCTCGCCGAAAATGGAAATCCACACATTTTTTTTCCAGGCCAAAGATTAGCTTCGCCTAATTCGGGGGTGCAAAGTAGGCAGTGGAGGATTGCGGGGGTGGTGGGGGGGGGGGGGGGTAGTTTGGGATAAAAAGCTTCCACTTTGAAGAGCCAAGCAAGCGCATTGAAAGCACTTGTATCAGGTTTAGTGCAGGTGGTTCATTGTCGACTTTTTGCCTTCACGACAAGCGATGGCGTAAAGAATTTTATTTGCTCGCAAATCAATCGCTGTTCGCAGCATTCTATCAGAGAAAATGAGCCAATTTTCAGCATTGTGTATTTTCTTTGCGATATTTGAATACATCCATGAAATTGCTGTGCACCTTGTCGTTTACGGGCATACTGCCTCTTCAAAAAAAAAAAAAACCAAGTCATAAGTGTTTTCTATGAAGACACTATGACCAACTATGACCAAAACGGTATTTGCAAAATAAAATTTGAGCTGGATGTTGTCCACCCTGTCACAGTCAAACTGTAAAAATCCTTCCGAAATCCAAAATGGCTTTGGTCAACAAACCCGCATGCCAACTAGATCACGTGGCTGAGGGAAAGGTCCATTGCGCAATGTCCGAAAATGTCCACTCTGTCATCATAAAACATCTACTGATCTAAAAAAACGTCTCAGAAATTCGAAAGGCGGTCCGTGGTCACCTTGCCTAGCTGAAACATTTTGATAAATAAAGTTCCCGTTGTACTCATTTCCTGTCCACCCCGTCATGGACAATCGTAATTGCAGTCCGTTGCACTCATTTGATGCCCTAAATGTCCACCCTGTCATCATAAAACATCTACTGATCTAAAAAAAACGTCTCAGAAAATTGAAAGGCGGTCCGTGGTCACCTTGCCTAGCTGAAACATTTTGATCAATAAAGTTCCCGTTGGACTCATTTCCTGTCCACCCCGTCATGGACAATCGTAATCGCAGTCCGTTGCACTCATTTGATGGCCCTAAATGTCCAAACCCTGTCACTGTCCACCCTGTCTGCAAGTCTTTTGCGCTTTGTATTGACACTGTCTGCTCACAGATCATTCAATCTATTTGGATGCACGCGCAGCCTAAACGGGTTGCGTTAAGGGAAGGCCCGGACACGGCGCGCCAAACACTCCATCCACAATCAGCGCGTTTGGAAACCCGCGGAAAAACATCCAACACGTCTGGGCTTCATGACAGCGATAAAAAATGGCCGTGACGAAACCCGGCCGGATACCGGCAGAATTTATTAGCGCGCTCGCCAATCAATCACCTAAATGGATTTCAAACTGCATTTTAAAAGCTAATTTTCCCGCACTGATAACCTTCGGGGAAAACGGGAGCGCCGTTATTTATGGAGGCTTTCAGCTTTGGCTAAGTGTGCGGGATAAATGCAGCGAGGGGGACGACGTCGTCTGACTATTACTCTCCTCTTTGCCAATCGACACTTGAGGGTGGGTGGGGGGGGGAGCGGTTTCTGTTTGTTTGTTTTTTTTTTTTAAACTGCGCTTCATCCAAGAACCGCCGTATCGGTGAATTATTATGCTCATAAAACTGCAGGGGTGAGACACGTTTACAAATAAAATGAAAAACGATGCGGTTCGAAATGGAAGGAAAAACTGCTAGTTAGTGTGGAAATGCTGCGCACCCCCGCGCGGTGCCTCGGAGGGTAGCGGGGGAACGTAGCGGAGAGCTGCGAGGGGGGGGTTGCGGCCTTTTGCCTTTGCCGCCGCCCTCTCATTGGAATGACCTCCAAATCTTTCACGCTCGTCTTCCGACTCATTTTCGGCTTTTGACTCTGCACGAGACTCGATTTGGAGTTGGACTGTTTTTGTGTTTTCTACCGTTTTCGTGGTTCAGTTCTTGTTTGATACAAATTCCTTTTTGGGAAATGCTAACCTAACTTGCCGCGCTTTGGATCAAAATGATCAAAATCGAGTTGCAGGGCAAACCGTGCGCATTGGAAGGGATCGCGTCGCTTTGCTGTCAGTCGCAGCGATCAAGTTGCTATGTTTTCAGTCTTTTGCGCAAACGCTGACGCACACGCCCCCCCCCCCCCCCCCCACACACACACACGGTGCCGACTCGCAGATAAAGGGTCCTCCTTTATTCTATTTATACTGGTGGGAGGATTTGCGGCAGGCAGCCGGCAGGGAGGACACAGACATGCTGATTCAATAAAACGCCATTATGCTCCGTTTCAAGGCGTCATTGGTGACATGAGTGAGGGGGTAATTATTATAAATACCAGTAATCGGTGACAATTCTATTCAAGGGGGGGGGGGGGTACGGGGGGGGGGGGCTTGATGGCTGGTTTCTCTCTCTCTCTCTCACCCCCCCCCCACACACACTTTAACAGACATGTACGTAACAGTGAAGACAAGCCGTCTCTTCTTCCAGATGACCTTGGACACTCGGTGACCTTAACTGGCATGCAAGTATGCAACAAAACGTGGCAATGGCTGCAAGATGCATCGGGAAAAAAAAAAAATTGAAATCCAATGCTTCCAACGTGTCACTCGTATTTTTCACATAGGACATCACGGAAGCACAGTTAACTCATTCAGTAGACAGCCAATCCTGGACCAAGTCTGTAAAAGACGTTAAAAACGTCATTGGGAGTGAATGAGTTAAGTGCGCTTGAAAGGCGTGGCGTAATTGGTGGATAGATAAAGTGTACACACCCCTCTTCCAATGTTTGAACGTCATTTCAAAACGTCCGTGTATTCATGGGAACTACAGCCTCTCCAAATAAACAACTGAGATCATGTGTTTGCACAAGTGTGCACACCCTCCCCTAACCGGGAAAGTATTTGTGTTCAGACACATTCAAACTCACAAATATCAGTCAGCACGCAGCTTTGCACATGTTTCATTCATTCATTCATTCATTCATCTTCCGAGCCGCTTGATCCACACTAGGATCGCGGGGGGTGCTGGAGCCTATCCCAGCCGTCTTCGGGCAGTAGGCGGGGGACACCCTGAATTGGTCGCCAGCCAATCACACACAGAGACGAACAACCATTCGCACTCACACTCACACCTAGGGACAATTTAGAGTGTTCAATCAGCCTGCCACGCGTGTTTTTGGAATGTGGGAGGAAACCGGAGCACCCGGAGAAAACCCACGCAGGCCCGGGGAGAACATGCAAACTCCACACAGGGAGGCCGGAGCTGGAATCGAACCGGTACCTCTGCACTGTGAAGCCGACACTTTGCACATGTTCTAGTAGGCTTTTCCTGACATTTTTTTTTGTTTGTTCTTCCAAGCAGAAGCTGTAAAAAAAAAAATTTGTGCACTAACACGGACTGCTATGATGATGATACTCACACGACCATGCTAAGTCTGTTTTTGTACATTTTGAACTATTATATATACGCCAAATGAATGTGGGAACACACTCAGGTGGCCTGCTGCCAGCGCGACGTTAACTGCTGTAAATGCCCGTCTGTTTTAATTTTTATTTTTTTTGGTTCATGACCTGAAACAAGTGACACACTACTCCCTTGTTTCCTTTTACAGTCGTTTATACAGGAAGTAAGGGGGGGAAAAAAATGAAAAGAAAAAAAAATTCTGGCTTGCGTTGAGAGCAAAACATCTCAAGTAAATGCTAGTTCCCGTCAGCACATGATGAAAGTCGTTCGTCTGCAAGCAAAGCTAAAAAAAAGGAAAGAAAAGTAACCTTGTCTGTCGAAACCAAACAACCAGCTGCTGCGAGATGAAAAATAAAAGAATACAGCAAAGCGGTGGCTGGCAGCCACATGCTATTTGGGCCACTTCCAAACCGGCCAGTAAAGTCAGCGAAAAGCTAGTCAGTCATTTCCTCTTGAAAAAGCCATCAGGTTTGATCAGGCGTCACATGTTGATCGCCAAGCAATATAGCGGCCTGACATCGTGATCGCATTAGCGCGCGGGGGCACGCAAACACGAGTGCGCTTTCATCTCATCGACGTTTCTTATCGTTGCTGCACTCAGTGCGCTTGTAAAAAAAAAAACAAGACTATATAAAAGAACGACATTGACGAGTGTATTTCCAGCAACGACGACGTAGCTTTGCCAAACTTAGCTTCATGCTAACAAGCTGTGCAAATCTCCGCTCACAGTTGGCATCAGTGTCACGGTGTTGTCACCCTGAAGCAGATATTTGAACACACATTGTGGTGCTGTACGTGACGCGAATGAATGTATTGTGAATGTATGTAATGTATGAATGAATGAATGTAATGTATAATGAATGAACATCTGTAGTATCTGTGTCATGCGTTCAATCGTACGCCAGACACTACACCATCAACAGAGCCATCGCCAGGACAGCGGAAACTTGTGTCAAAAGAAATCGACCTCGTCTCCTTTTCCAAGCTTGAAATAACAATACTGACGAGAATAGATTCTTTATCCTCTGCAAAGAAAATGACTATTCCTGCAGCTAAATGAGAAGCAGTGACCATCTCAATGGGCAAGGTAGGGACTATGACTGACAAGCAAGCATAAATATTGTAGACCGCCATCTTCTTTCTGAGGCAGCAAGCGAGCTAACACTGCACATAGACATGCTAGCCGCACGTCTATG
Organism: Hippocampus zosterae; assembly: GCF_025434085.1. NCBI lineage: Eukaryota > Metazoa > Chordata > Actinopteri > Syngnathiformes > Syngnathidae > Hippocampus > Hippocampus zosterae. Next base: position 25,770,747 of record NC_067460.1, on the reverse strand, counting down.
CCGTAAACAAACACAGCACAGCTCAGGCTCTGGCTAGCGGGTTTTTCGAAATTGCGCTTGTGCTGAAAAGAAACAATAAACGCCGTTAGATGTTGTAAACAAAATATTTTGCTGTCCCATTATTTTCTGCAAGCAATTTACAGCTGAAATTGTAAATGTCACATTTTTCACAAAGGAAATGCACTTTCAATAATTAGCATTTGTATAAATATTACATAAATTAGATTAGTGAACTACAAACACGATGTGCCAATACGACAGAGCAAAAACTCCTGCCGAGTTTTGTGCCATTTAAAAGCTGTGATACGTAATAAATCTACGATTTATGTCATTTGACCTATCCTTGCATGAGTGAAGTATTTTTCTACAAATATATAACAAGTATAAAGTCCAAGTTTTTTTTTTTTTGCTAATACGGGTGTCTTTCGAAAAGTAATATTTTGAGAATCAACCGCAGCTGCACAATCTCCCGAATGTGAACCAAACCACAACATTCAAATTAAATGTACCTCACAGTAATTTTTTTTTGTGCACGGTGAAGCTGGGCGGACCCTTAACAGTGCCCCACCCCACCTGCCAAGTCCCCCCCCTACAAGAGCCCCCTCCCACAACCTTGTTTTTGTGTATTAGAATTGATGTCTTTGAAAGCGAGCCCAAACATTGGCTGGCTCCCGGTGCGTAATCATAATTTTTTTTTAAAAAAGAAAAGAGTTATTGTCCCCATTCGTCACGTGTGAGGGACGAAACTGGTGGCGAGGAGAGTGAAGCCAATGTTTCACTGCCTTAACGCAGATCAATAGACCTCCATTTTGCTCTCTGCTACAGGGAAGAAAAAAAAAAAGTAATTATACAGAAGAAATCTTGACAATCAATAGAGCAGTCGGCTAAGGTTAAGGTCTGCTACGGTCGCTGATGGACGGAGGATCCTTCGTCGGCTGTCACTGACGCCCCCCCCCCGCCCCCCCCCCCCCTCCTCACACTCCCTCTGGTGAATGTGGAACCCCACTGGAGAACAAAGGCTGGTTTTTGCCTCCTTCGGACGGTTTTGTAGCGTGTGCGGTAATTAGCCTATTAGCATATACCAAAAAGTCATGATAGTGACCGCATTTTTTGTGGCTATAGTTCCCGTATGATAGTCACAGAAAAAATTTAAAACAATAATTCAAATAAGTAAAAGGATCGTTGAAGCCGCAGCTCGCTCAGGTATAAAAATGTCCGAATCGTAGAAAAGCTTGTCCTTGTGCCGAGAAATTCATCCACCTTGACATCTACTTTCGCTTTGCCTCAACTTTATAATCCAGCGGCGGCAGTTCAGAGGTCAACAACAGCGGGCGAGGAAATCATTCCCTCCTGTTCCCAGTCCCGAGGAGAAAAAAAAAAAAAAAAAACGCTTCTGACATCCAATTTTCAAGTTGATTTATCAGCGCAAAGCCAAAATTGATAGTGTGTCATTACCAGGCAGGGAGCTGTCGTGCCGAGACGTATAAAAGGGGCTCCTCGTTTTGATTTAGCGCGGCGGATCAATACAAGCCTATACTGTTTCAATTTGAGGGCTATTGATTTTTCTGTGCCCACTCCATACAAGGCGGGGGGACATTTATCACGGAGGAGCCGTATAGCGCCATCTAACGCGGCAGCCCCGAGAGCAGGATCTGCTTCGCCTTCACTCGGGTCACGTGAGTACAAACCGCCGCGCTTCGGTCGCATTGGGTGACTTTGCAGTGGGGGCAAAAACTTGCACATGGGACGGGAAAGCAAAAAAACCAAAAAAAAAGTGCAACCAACGGCTTGTATTTGGAAAAAACTTTGAGTCACCCGTATCACGAGGTACTTGCTTACTGTTTGTTTAAAAAAAATTATTCATTTTCAGTGGGATCTTTTGAGAGGCTGGAACGGATTAATGGCATTTTCCATTCGTTTCAATAGGGGAAGATGCTTTGGGATAAAAAGGGTTTGAGTAGAACAAACTAACCGAGCGTCACCATATTTGTATTTTTTTGTGTAGTCTTACATTACTGCCCCGCAAAGGGCCGGTAATTATGTAAATTATGTATTCATTCATTCATCTTCCGTACCGCTTGATCCTCACTAGGGTCGCGGGGGGTGCTGGAGCCCATCCCAGTCGTCTTCGGGCAGTAGGCGGGGGACACCCTGAATCGGTTGCCAGCCAATCGCAGGGCACACAGAAACGAACAACCATTCGCACTCACACTCACACCTAGGGACAATTTAGAGTGCCCAATTAGCCCTGCCATGCATGTTTTTGGAATGTGGGAGGAAACCGGAGCACCCGGAGAAAACCCACGCAGGCCCGGGGAGAACATGCAAACTCCACACAGGGAGGCCGGAGCTGGAATCGAACCCCGGTACCTCTGCACTGTGAAGCCCACGTGCTAACCACTGAGTACCGGGCCGCCATGTAAATTATGTAGTTATGTAATAATTATGTAGTGCTTTGCCGCCATTAGAATTATGTATTATTCTCTACCCATGATTTGGAAGCTAGTCTGGGTTAAGATTACCAAATATTTTCAAGCAGTTTCAAGCAGCACGTTGAAGTCAAATGTGAAGCAGAGCTGGAGGCAGAGATTAGCTTTTGCTAACAACGTTATCGTCTAATAAGCGGCACACACTTGAGTGCTTGGCTGTCCACAGGGTTGGGGTATTCGTGCATGTGCCATATGCACAGATATAATGAATTTTGTGTGTGTGTGTGTGTGTGTGGTTATATATATGTACACACTCACACATACTGTATATATTCACATACACGTGCATCTCCTTCAAATAAGATTGTTTATAATTCATGCCACAGCAATGATAAATATCCCGGGGCAGAACTTGAGATTTCAGTGCATTAGACTGAAAATAAACATTTACAGCAAAGCTTTCTGCCCCTCCTCCCTGCCCCATTCACTTCAACATGCCGCAGGGCTTTATATTTTACAAGAGCGGCATAAATGGGAAAGTTAATGTAGCATTGAATAAGACTGAGCTGCCGCGCATGCGACGTCGCCCCCGAGCACTCGCGGCATATTGCGTCATTTTTCTTCAACAGCAGGTTACCATTAAATTTGAATTTGCCGTTTTTTTCTCTTTTTTTTTTTTGGCGGTGCCATTTACAACACGGCCGTCTTTGGTATCAATCCTTTGCGTCAGACACAAAGCGAGAGGGCGAGAGAGGGAGCGAGAAAAGTGAGACCATAAATATTTGAACGGGAGCCCAGAATCCAGTACGAGTTTTTTTTTTTCTGTCCTAACCGCTCCCTCAGAAGGTTCAGGGTGTTTCGTGGAAACGTTTGCAGCCATAACAAACACAACTTGTTCAAATTCCGTTTTTCATGAGACGAAAATGAAGTGTAAAACAAGCTCACGCCGGATCATGTGTAATCAATCACTCATCTAGGCTACTCGTCATCATCCCAATAAGTGATCAGACTGGAGGCTATCAACGATCCACTGAACACATAAAAAAACAGGATCATTATTGTAATTAGATGACGAGTGCGCATTGGACAGCGTTGGCGACCAAGCGCTACACAAACAACAACGCACAACTGCAAATATGCAGGGGTTCACAGTACAATGATGTAATCATTTTAATCATCTGTAGAACGCAACGGAAACTATTCGGTGAAAAATGCAGCGATATAATTGTGCTCTTTCTGTGACGATGAAAGATGGTGGCCAAAGCTCCGCCCCCCAACACTAGCTTAATGATAGGGTAGGAAATTGCTAAGAAATTTGTGATTCAGATTCCATTATCGTTAGCGCTTATTCATCCGATTCCTTCTTGAGCCTCTTACCAATTGTCATTGGGTGAGGGAATGAAATACAGTAGTACAAAGATGACATCATACCGATATGTGCGGATAGCTAGCGAGTTAATTACACTGAGCTTGCTAGCCAGACCGCTAGCAAGCTCTTTAGCTAGCTAGCCAGAACCGCTAGCAAGCTCTTTAGCTAGCTCGATAGCGAGGTAGACAGATAGCTAGCTAACTAGCGATATAGATAGCCATCTAGCTAGCGAGACAGATAACTAGCTATCTAGAGAGCTAGTTGAGGATCTATTTGTATTTTTTTTGGACTCCTCTTGCGAACTACGAAAGGAATAATGATGAGACCAATTGGCAATATAGATAGCCATCTAGCTAGCGAGACAGATAACTAGCTAGCTAGAGAGCTAGTTGAGGATCTATTTGTATTTTTTTTGGACTCCTCTTGCGAACTACGAAATGAATAATGATGAGACCAATTGGCAATATAGATAGCCATCTAGCTAGCGAGACAGATAACTAGCTAGCTAGAGAGCTAGTTGAGGATCTATTTGTATTTTTTTGGGACTACTCTTGCGAACTACGAAATGAATAATGATGAGACCAATTGGCAGAGGAAACAAACATAACATGTGTGCTCAGTTTGTCCAAGACGAGTGCTTCTTCTTGATCTTTCCACTTTGCTGCCGGCGGCAAAGAAGTGGAACGAGCGCTTATTTTAACAAGACCCATGGGGGGGGGTCGAAAAGAGGAGGGAGGCAGTCCGAAACGACCGCTAGGTGCTGGTGTGCGTTGCTGAACAGGTCAATGAATGCCTGGACAGACCCCCCCCCCCCCCCCCCCCCCCTCCCGCCTCCGCCAACAATCACACACACACACGAACACAGCCGCCAAACTGTCGGATGAGTGGCCAATCAAGCGCCCCCCCTGGGGGCAAAAGGCCGTTCTGTGCTGTAATTGTGTTTGCTGACCGAGGAGGATTTCGGGAAAAATGAACCGGCAGCCTCATCCCATCAAAGCAGAGTTATGAGGAAGCTTCTCACTCATCGGGGTTGCTTTGTAATCTTCCAACTCTTTATAACCTTGACTCAATTGAACCCCCTCAGCCCCCAAACCTCAGCTGGGTGATTTAAGTTTTTTTTTTTTGTTTGTTTTATTTTGGAAATGGGAACCCCCCCCCACCGATGTTTTATCTCTTTTTTTGAGGACCTTTGTCTTCCTGACACAAATTATGAATGACCCGATACCATGAAATAAGGCCAGTATCGGCCTGATACTGATACCTAGTATCGGTACTTGACCATTCCTAAAAATAAAAAAAAAAAAACTAAAAAACCCCTCGAAATGTTTTGTTGGAATATCAGTTTGGTACCGACAAAATCTTTTGCATGCTCACCTCTGGCCCAGCGTCCCCCAGGCGCCATATTTGTTGGTGAGGATGTTGACGATCTTCTGCCGCAGTTGACTGGCCGTCACGTGATCCCGATGCTTGGCGGCGCCGATCAGGTGGTCGCACATGGTCTCTTCCTCTCGTCTCTCGGCAGCGTACTGGCTGCAGTTCGACTGATTTCATGAGGGGGGGGGGGCAAAGAGGGACGCGGTAAGCTCATTCAACATCGTTTCAAATCAATATGCACGTAAGTACTGTATGTTGTTGTTTTTTTTTGTCATGTCTAATTGGGTCAGTGACTGAAAACCGGGTTCGGGTTTACGTCTTCCCAATAAAACAAACATCATCGTCATATTACTCCTTCCGAGCTTTGGGCCGATGCGAGGCTCTGATATGATTATGACATCCCTGCATGATAAAGTTTAGTTTTACATCTCAAAGAAATGCTATACAATATTCTTCTTCTCTGCTTCTAATATGTGTGTCAAACGTGTGTTTGAATATTTTTAAAGCACGTGGGAGGAGTATTTTTAACCCTTGTGCATCCATCCATCCATCCATCCATCCATTTTCCGAACCGCTTGATCCTCACTAGGGTCGCAGGGGTGCTGGAGCCTATCCCAGCCGTCTTCGGGCAGTAGCCGGGGGACACCCTGAATCAGTTGCCAGCCAATCGCAGGGCACACAGAGACAAACAACCATCCGCGCTCACACTCACAACTAGGGACAATTTAGAGCGTCCAATCAGCCAGCCATGCATGTTTTTGGAATGTGGGAGGAAACCGGAGCACCCGGAGAAAACCCACGCATGCCCGGCGGAGAACACGCAAACTCCACACAGGGAGGCCGGAGCTGGAATCGAACCCGGTACCTCTGCACTGTGAAGCCGACGTGCTAACCACTGGACTACCGGGCCGGCCAACCCTTGTGCAATTTTTAGAAAACGAGGCAGTTCCACTTAGCACACATAAAACACCTCTTGCGATGGACTGCCTAGTCATTTCCAAAACAGTACTCGTTTGTTTGTTTGACGGTAAACTCCCGCCATCTCCATGCAGACGGTGGCGATGCCGCTTGAGGAACTATTGCGAGATCGGCATAAACGCGTCCTTCCAATGGCGCATTTGTCACACTGACGAATGCCCCGGCTTGTGTCAACACACTTGAGCGCGCCGAGATATTAGCAGACAGTGCGGGGATATATCGGGGCTCCCTCGGAGGACAGCCGTAAATCACCGGTCGGTTGGAGGGGTGGAGGGGCGGGGGGGTGGGGGGGGGCTCCCGGCTAGGCGGGTGGGGCTATTAAGACCAGAAAGGAAAATAGTTTAATAGAGCCGCGAGGACCGTCAGCTGTCAAGGACGGAGCAAGAGCTACATATCACCGCGCCGAGTCTATTATTGGCCCCCTTTTGAAGAGGAAATGGGCTCTTTTGTGTCGGGCAAAATAACAAGGCGGACGTACAAATCGCCGGCGTTGGGCCGAAAGCTCCTCTATGTCACAATTTTGGTCAATTTCCTATTGCCATTAAATAACGTTTGAAAAATACGAGACAAACTAAAAATAAACTTGCAAGTTATTTGGGGGGGAAAAAAAAGTCCTAGACACTCGAATCTGAATCATCACATTTTTACAGCAATACAACACCAAACATGATAAATGAATACAAAATGTATAATTGAATATGAAAATTGTCGACGATTTTATTCCAGTGGGGGTTTTTTTTAAGAAGAAACCTGAAATGTACAAATGAAAATGTGAGAATCACAAATAGTTGCTGTTCTTAGTTGGAGCTTTTATTTTAACCTTATCGTGCCTACTTTAATATCTAACTAGCAATATTAATAGCAATAATATAATAGCATAAGTAGCGGCCTGGTAGTCCAGTGGTTAGCACGTCGGCTTCACAGTGCAGAGGTACCGGGTTCGATTCCAGCTCCGGCCTCCCTGTGTGGAGTTTGCATGTTCTCCCCGGGCCTGCGTGGGTTTTCTCCGGGTGCTCCGGTTTCCTCCCACATTCCAAAAACATGCATGGTAGGCTGATTGGACGCTCTAAATTGTCCCTAGGTGTGAGTGTGAGCGTAGATGGTTGTTCGTCTCTGTGTGCCCTGCGATTGGCTGGCAACTGATCCAGGGTGTCCCCCGCCTACTGCCCGAAGACGGCTGGGATAGGCTCCAACACCCCCCGCGACCCTAGTGAGGATTAAGCGGTTCAGAAAATGGATGGATGGATGGATGGATAATAGCATAACTAGCAATTTGAACGCGAATCATGTCAAGCGCATCCTGTAGGAGTGCGTAAACCTAACCCAGAGCGACCCGAGCTCTTTGCCGCTTGAAGGCGATTGTCTTATGAAGGCCTCCCGGGTGGGCGGGGGTGGGGGGGGCTCGGCTGATCTTCAAAATCTAATTTGCTAACAGAAGCCGGGAGCTAATTGAATTTCCCGCATCAATTTTAAAATCTGTCAGATATTATACTTGAACGTATCGCTCATCAAGAAGCTAACTCGATCCGGGCGCGGTATCACGTGACGCGCCGCGGCAAATATCCTTTATATGCGTCGCGCCACGCCGCCCCTCACGCTGTCTTGATTGTTAAAAACGCGTCTTATGGGTGTCCCGAGTCTTTGAAGAGGTACGGCGGGGATAATAAAGTGTTAGCTGTCTGGCGTTGGCAGACAGAACGGATGGGGCCAGGTACACTCCCCCCCCCTCCACCCCCCCTCTCAAAACCTTCCCCCGTCTTCTTCTGACATCGCACATCCAGACGTCTGCGGCAGTTTATCAGGCGGGTCAAGGATCCCGAGCCGAGTGTAAATCAAGCAGCTGTTGGAGGACGGCTGCTGTTGGCAGATAAGAAAGTCATCACTCCCCGCGCGCGCGCTAGCTGCTAACGGAGGTGACGCGCTGTGGGCCTCGCCGTGTGCTTGCTTGTAGGACGCGCGCCGATACAAATACTCACACACGACGACAACTGCCTCGATATTGAACACGCATCGAATATAACCCTCAAGCCACCTAGCGACAAATGCTAGCAACCTCACCTTACCTAGCTAACGTACGGTAGCTGAGCTAACTACATACACAGCTAGCGATCAACCCAAACACCATTTTGAATTGGCTAGCGCCTAAGCTACCCAGCTAGCGATTTTTACAACTATATATATATATTTTCAACTCAAAAGGTTATTACCTCAAACTCGGCGTGTTTGTGGACGTCCTCGGCTCGTTGTCTGTTCAGGATGAACTCGGCCTCGTTGGCCACCCGCACGATGTGGTCCTTCATGGCGTGACACAGCAACCTTCAGAGAATAGACGGTCAGATACGAGTCGCGTACGACGCTCTGAAATGCATCATTTGGCTTCTTTGACGGGGTCAAGACTTGCAAGAAGCATTCGCGAATGCCTCGGCGGTCATTAGGCTGGCATTGTTTTAATTAAAAGCGCTCGATACAGTCCGTAATTTTGCCTGCAGTCCCACCAAGACGGCGGGCTTGAGCACGCAGAAATAAAAGACGTCCGTCCGTCTGCGATTTGGACAGCTGTTCTGCTCTGAAACTACAGTTGAGGAGTTCCATTTGGACAAAAGTAGTGCTTTGCAGCCATATTGTGGCATCCCCAGGCAATTGTAATCCTTTGAGACTCTCAAACTTTTCCCGTGAGGGCCAAATAAGTTTTCCCTTCTCTGACAGGGGGCGGGGTCAGTTTGAAATGAAAAGTGTGGGCCGTACCTGGCCCGCGTGCCACAGTTTGGGAACCACTGCTTTAGAGTGACATCGCTCTTCAATCACTGGACATTTTTCTTGTATGATTCTTTGATTCTTCGAAATTCTTGTCAGCTCAAATGAAACGGTGCCCCCCCCCACTTTTGAATCGTAATCTTAACCAACGAACAATAACACGGCGGTCGGCGCAGTGCGCCACCACCGCCAACTCTTTGTCCCGGCGCCAACGGGGCGGGAGACGCTGGGAGAAGCCTGGGCCAGACTGGCCGCACAGGATCATTGGTGGGGGGGTGGAGGGGGGGGGGGTGACCAGTCCAGATGGGTCAGCAGATGGGCGAGGAGGCTGAGCCGCTTCCTGATCTGCTCAATGGAACACGGCGCCATCCCTCCCAGCTCAAGTCTGGGCCACGCCCACAACAGCAGGCAGGAAGGAGGACAGCGCCACAACGTGGCAACGAGGTGGACATCTTCATTCTCGATCTACGTTCCTGCCCCCCCACCTTTGGTCACATGACTGAAAGAAGGAAATTCCGGGAACGAGATTTCGGACACGAGCGGCCGAAATGAATTTCCTCCGCAGGGTTTTCCCTTGGAGATGAGGTGAGAAGCTCGCTCATTTGGGAGGAACTCGGAGTGGAGCCACTTCTCCTCCACGTCGAGAGAAGCCAGATGAGGTGGCTCGGGCATGTGATGAGGATGCCTCCTGAACGCTCATCTCGTGAGGTGTTAGGGGCACGTCCCACGTTAGGAGGCCTCAGGCACGACCTGGGCTTCTGCTCTGAAACTACAGTTGAGGAGTTCCATTTGGACAAAAGTAGTGCTTTGCAGCCATATTGTGGCATCCCCAGGCAATTGTAATCCTTTGAGACTCTCAAACTTTTCCCGTGAGGGCCAAATAAGTTTTCCCTTCTCTGACAGGGGGCGGGGTCAGTTTGAAATGAAAAGTGTGGGCCGTACCTGGCCCGCGTGCCACAGTTTGGGAATGCCTTGGGATCCCCCCCCCCCCCTCCCCCGGGAAGTGCTGAAAGAAGAAGTGACTGGGGAGAGGAAAAGCTGGGCTTCCCTGCGACCCCACCCCGGATAAGCGGTGGACAATGGATGGATGGATCTTGAACGAATTCAACAAGCTGGAAAACTCACTCTTGACATTCCAAATAAAACCAGCGCAAAATTCACCCCCCCCCCCCAAGACACCGGTTTCGGCCGGCAACATGATATTGGGTGGACACATCTAACACAAGGAAATGGAGCATAAGTCGGGCCTTTTGGTTCCACCGTACTTGGGAATTTGCCCCAATCTGAAGCAGATACTCGCCACAGATGGATGAGAGATTTTTTTTAGGGAGGGGGGGGGGGGGGTTCTAAGACCTCGAAAGCGCATTCAATCAATATTTGGCGTCCAAATCTGAAGACCATTTCAACAACAGCGCTCGCAGCTTGATTGAACTTGATTGAGATGCTCCTGCCTTGGGGCTGGCGCTCAGGTTGACCCCCCCCCCCCCACCCCCGGAATCGAGCGTCCAGATGAGGTGACATCGATACGGAAAAAAATTCAACGAGGCGAGGACTGCGTACCTTCCTTCGTTGATGAGCTCAATGAAGGCCAAGCCGGCGTTCTTCTGGATGGAGTTCTGCCACTCCTGACAAGACAACAAACCAATCTTCAAAGTCAACTGCGTCGCAACGGCACATTTTTCTCAGAGCGTCGCCCCCCCCCCCGTAAAAAAGGAAAGAGCGTCGAGTTCACTGACAAGACAATGGCGGCGGTGAGAAGCTGCAAACCACATGTGTGATCTTCGCCGTCCCGCTCGGTGAAAAGATCCGTAAACACCGCACGGACATTAATTGCGGGGATGAAACCGTATCCTCCCCGCTTTTAATGCGGCCATTTCCTCCGGCCTGCGCAGTGACAGATTAGCGAGCGAGTTGACCCCCCCCCCCTCCCAAAACCCCTCCAGACCCCCACCAAGCCTGACTTGCTATTCGCCGTCTCTGGAAATGATTAGAAGACCTCGCTGTGGGAAAAGCCGCCTCTCTCCCGTAAAATCACGGTGGGGAAAGAAAGCGGTTACGGGAACAAATAACAAATTCGGGTCAGATCACTCAGCTCATTGAAGATGTTTTCTGTCAAAGATTTGCGCCATTGCGCGCGTAGCATCGCTCAGGCGTGCCAGCAAGATTTTTATTTTTTTTTTCCTCGTCTTACCTGATACTAACATGGCGGCGGTGACCCGCGCACGTGTTTAGTCCAGGAGACGCTGCAAACAAACTGCTGAGCATCTGGTCTCCAAATGTTCCCTGTGCCCCCCCCAGCCCCCATCCCCCAACCTCTACATAACTCGCACCCCTCCACCCCCCCCTCATTTTTTTCCCCCTGTGATACAGTATCTGTAAGACGCTGTGGATTTGGACGGGGGGGGGGGGGGGGGGGTCGGGCCCCGCTCGGGCGCTCACGTGACAAAAATAAACACAGAAATGGAGGCGCACGGGACACCTACGGACAAGGTTTTGATGGACGGGTTTGACATTTCAAAATGTTGATAGAACTTTTCATTTCGTTTTGTCGGCAAGAGGCAATAGGGGACCGGGTCTCAAGTATAATGATGCTAGGTATCGGGCTAGATCCCCAAAACGTTTTTTGTTTTTTTTTCGCTCGACTTCAAGCTAGATTGGGAACTAATCTGGCGGCCATTTTTTCTCACGGGTCTACGTAACATTTTTCAAACACGTTTTGGTCATGACAGAAAAGTCAAATTGACAAGCCAGCCGCTCCACGATCAAGTCAACTCGACTTGAAAAGTCACCGCAGCTGACAAATTAAAAATCAGACATGCAAAAACAACGACAGTTCAAATGATAAATGGAAGAAGCAAAAAAAAACAGCCAAAAAAAAACAATGAAATCCTAAAACAATGCAGAGTCGAAAGACAAACAATAAAAATGTGTTTTAAGACACCTCTAAAAAAAAAAATTAAAAAAAATGGACGACGAGGAGGTCTTGCTCAACTATTTCGGGGAAGTCATTCCAAAATTGAGCGATGGGCAACAAAAAAAAAAAAGTTCTGATTTGTCCTCAATGCCTCCAGTGGCACCGGGCGGGGGACAAAGAGGTGGAAGAACTCAGAGAGGTCAGCTAGCCTAAGATGAATAAAAGAAATAAAAATAAAAAAAGAGAGAGATGGATTTACCAACAGCACCAATTTGCGAGTCCAATTTCAAATCTGTGTTCAATTTCAAACCCAATCATATACATTATGTACATTTATTACATCGTTATAACAAATGACAGTGAATAAATTCCAAATCCCATCACGACCAAAAAGCGCCTTGTGAACATTTGACATTTTCCGCATTTTCCCCCATCAATGACAGCAAACAGATATGAACCTCAAATCCCATCACTGGGGTTTTGTTTTTTGGGCCCCCCCCCCCCGCTTTCATCTGGCTGAGATTCAGCAGGACGGCGAGTATTTGTGAGCGCTTGGATCCGACCTGTCAGAGCGTCCGGAGCCTTTCGCTTTTATCTGCTGGCTGATGCTCTCCACATCTGGAGGCCTTCCATCACTAAAATCTCCACTGGCTCCGCTCCTTCTCGCTGCCCCCGCCCACTCGCTCCCCCCCTCCCTTTCCCTCGCGTACACTCAAACTGTTACAAGAAACAGAGCTGCTTGACCTTTTCGCTCGGCCCAGGAAAGCGGAGCGGAGCGGCGTTGGCGTTTGCGCAACCGTGACGGCCGCCATTAGTATGCAAGAATAAGAGGAGGCGGGTCGTTAGCGCTAATTCATGCAGAAAAGTGACAGGCCGCTAAACAGTGAGGGTTCAAGGGGTCAGCAAAGCACCCCGCTAGCTGTCCCAATGCATTATTGCAAAGAGGGGGAGGAGGGGGGGGTGCATTTGCTGCTTTGCACGATTGATCAAGTACACGTCCTCACTTGACGGGTTTGTTGTTTGGCATTCGCAAACATCGCCTACGAAAGGACGTCGTTTGCTGAAAAGCTCCCCTATTAAAGATTCCGCTGCCATCTGGTGGCATCTTCGTGCCAAGGCAACATGTTGAAGTGAGTTGGGGAGTTTCATCTCGTCGTTGGGCGTGCTTGCACCGCCATCTTGTGGCATCTGTAGGCCATTACAAAGCTTTTCGGGTGGAGCGTCAACTACTTGCGGGGTTTTCCTGTACAGGCAATCAATCCCCCTCTGTTTGCTAGTGGATTCGGGATTGAGCAAAAACCATCATAGAGCGTCCATTTTTGTCATGTTCGGGGGTTGCGAATGTGGCGGCACACCCATGTTAAGACGACCAGTCTTAACGACCCACTTAAGACGCTTATCAGCGTGAAATCCAACAGGCGACGGGTTAATTTCACATTTTGGCTATAGAAAGAAGCCCTTTCGGAGAATTCATCTAGCCCCGGGTCAAAGTGACCCATTAACAGAATTGCCATCGGTGGCCGGTCTCTGTGCGAAAGGACGCAGGGGGCACTTCTAGTAGGCGGGGCTTCAACCGGAATTTCATCCTCAGAGCCACTTAATGGCAGAAAGCTCTGGAGCAGCCGAAATGCTAGCTGAGGATCCACGGAGAATCAATGGGTGGGGGGGGGGGGGGGGGGGTCTCACGTGCTCTCACGTGAAATAAATTCAAATGTCCAGCAGAAAAGGGAGCCCCTCCGGAGAACTTGAAATAACTCAACACCGGCTGTCCCATTTCGGACATTTTTTGTTTTGTTTTTTTTTTGATTGGAGACTGAATGGCAGCTCCCGCGGAAGCGAGGCCAGGCACCCCGGCGGAGAGAAGACGTCGGCGGCCGAGCCCATCCGCCCTCTGGTGTCTTGGATCCAACCAAAGAGGCAGAGTAATGGCTTCCTTATGGCCGTCCCGATTGCGAGACTGATGGGCTGACAGAAGGTATGTTAAATATCTCCCTTCTTACTGCTACATCGGGGGCTCCGACCTTGCTTTAAACAAGGGCTTAACAAGAGCCTCGCAGGGGCAGTTTTGAGGTAATCACTCAGTCGGGGGGGAGGGATGGGGGGGGGGCGGGATGAGGCCAGGCGAGAAAGTCGCTGCTGCTGGTCGTCAGCGGCAGGAACTTTCGACATCAACAAAAGGACGCGGTTATAAGTGAAGATGATACATACGTGTTACGTGACCTTATTAATGATGGCAAATATGAAGCTAGCCAGCGGAGGCGAGTGCGTGCGCTTGGAAGCGCATACCTCGCGGGGGTCAATCGACCCCCCGAGACGAGTGGAAGGCAAACTTACTTGAGAACAAAGCAGCATCACCAGCTCCACCACCGACGTGCTTGACTTCATGCACACCAGGCCTGGAGAGAAAAAAAAAGAATTAACACGCCGTTAGCGTAGACCAGGAGTGTCCAAACTTTTTGTAAAATGTCGGGGGGCCGACCTTGGCTGAAATTCTTTACATTGAACAACAATATTGTTCAACAAATTTTAGTAAGCCAGTCTGTTTCACATTTCCATTTTTATTTTAATTTCAACAATCTTAAGAATTTCTTTTGGTTCATTTGAAACAGGAATTTGAAATATGACATATCAGTCAATATAAACGCGGAGTGATGTCTTGTTAACTCGTGAGTGATGCCCTCTAGTGTCTAAATGCTACTACTCATTTAGTGAATGCTATTACTCATTTAGCCACTAGAGGGAAGCAGTACTCTATGAAACATCACTCACCAGTCGACGAGACCTCAGTCAATGCAACACGTGTTCCATTGCGCCCAACCTGCGGGCCAGACGGCACTGATTTTATGACGGGGGGCCGAGGGCCGGATGAAATTCGACCGCGGGCCGGATTTGGCCCCCGGGCCGGACTTTGGACATGCCTGGCTTAGACAGATTGCGTTTTGCTTTTTTTTTTTGGGATGTAGCGTTGTAGAAGCTAGACGACACGTGCGCAACATACTTTCATATTTTAAACTCCAAAATATTGAGCTCAAATGTCAATCTTCCAGTTCTTCCAGTTATTTTTCATGTGGTCGAAAATAACGAACACATTAAAGTGCAGTCATGAGACACACACACACACGCACACACACACACACACACACACACACACGTTTTGCGCTCATTAAAGGCCACCGAGACTGGAAGAAAGTTGTCGTCGTCTCCGGAATGACGAGCCGTCACTCAGAGCAGAGCGACGACGTCGGTCAGCCACAAGGCGGCGCCGTGATGGCTTCGTGCGGCCCGCCGGCGTCAGCACCGCCGCTTGTTGCCACACTTTTGCAAATATCGGCGGTGCTTTATTGGCCAAAGACAATGATCCATATTGATCGAATTAATGATTAATTAACAGGTTGTGAAAAATAAGGTGAGCTTGACTTTCTGTTTGTATTCGCGAGAGTGCACCGTTTGAAAACGTCCAATAAAATTTCATGCAATGAAATAAATCGTCTTGCCTCCTAATTCACATCTTTGCAGTTTTTTTTTTTACCATGCCCTTTGACCTTTTTTTCTGACACAAAGCTATTTTTCAGTGGACACCGCTGGCATCGTCTTCCGTAGTGCCGCTGGGTAAAAAAAAAAAAATTTGGTTTTGACGGCAACATGGTGGCCAGATGTGAAGTTCGCCGCCACCATCTCGCGGCGGCGCGTCCCAAGCCGACGCTTCAACGAGGCGGCCCCCAAAGGAGCACACCGTAAAGACTCTGAGACCAAGTGACCCTTCTCTCGTACACGGGGGGGCGCCGCCGCCGCCGCTGTCGACCTCTCGTTACGGCGCTGACACGCCGCGCCGTGTGTGACGCGGGAGTCGGGCGCTCGTCTGACCTCGGCCTCGCGCCGGTAGACAAACTAAAGGCGTTCTCTCGAAACAGGGAGCTGCCAGTCTTTTCGGCGTAAACGGCGGCCTGGGGCCAACGCGGCATTGTGGGGAGGGGGAGGGGGGGGGGTCGACGTCTCGGGCGGCGGCCGTCACAACAGCGGCAGTGTTGGCGCGCCGGCCACCGGCTCCCGCAGCTCAGCGTAATTGCAACAGAGACCGCATGTCTGTGGGGGGGGGGGGGGGTGAGAGGTCAGGGTGAGGCAAAAAAAAAGGGCACCAAGGAGCACAAGGGGGGGGGGGGGCTCCACCCCGGATAACGTTAGGAGTGATGGATGGCTCATAATTCCGAGTAAAGGGTGCGCCTGTGCGCCCCCGCAACAGTGTTCCAACTGTGGTGGAGAAGGACGGAAGGAAGTTGGAAGGGACCTCCGTCAACAACCGCAAAGATTAGCGCAAATAAAGATTGGACTTTGAAGGCGCTAAGAGGGCCGCGGTCGCTGCGCGCCGTGTCGCTGCTAACTAGCGGCGCAGGGAGGCTAACAACTCAGATATACATACTCAGATTTGTCCGGGCTTTTTTTTTTTTTTTTTTTGTTTTTGCTAGCCGCAAGAGGCAGGACCACAAACCGGTGGGATCATAAACGCTTCGATTGACTTGAGGGTGAGGGTTGGAGTTTGAAATATGTGAGAAGAAAGGTGCAAAGACGGCTCAATTGAGCTTCGGCGAAGTGTGTTTCGCGTCTCCGCCTGCAAGTACGCAGGACGAGTTTTGGGATGAGAAATTGAATTCAAAATGTGGCTGCCAAAATGCTAGAAAAAAATGTGTTGCGATCTGCTGTTGAGTACTGGAGGCCTGCAACTTCTCTTCAGCACAAAGACTTGAATTCCAGCCGTGCCCCCCCCCTTCTACGTCAAATGACCTCATTCGCTGCCGTCTCTCGGGCCAAATGGAATCCAAATTTTCCTCAAGGAGCTTTTAAACTTTTACACCGGTCGTCTGTGCAATTCAAGCTTCTGCACAACTCTCATGACAAACACAAACCAGTAGATGGCGCCACTGGAGTGGAGTTGAAGGGGCTGAATATTGGTTTGTCACATACTTGAGGGTGAGAAATGATAAGACGGTGGAAGAATGTTCCGCTCCTTCCTTCGGGACCTTTGGAACGCTCGGTTTGGATCATAACATTTTTTAATAATTGCATTGAGATGTAGAGCTCCTCCTTAACAGAATTTTTGACCGATTCCAATCGTCCCAAATTCAAGTTCCACAAGAAAAATGTTCAATATTTCAACATTGCAATTAATTGCGCAGGATTTCAGTGCCAAGCAGTGCTGGCCAGTGCCAGCATTCACACACTATTTCTACAGAATTTCTCCGCTTTGCTCGCTGCATTAAGCTCCTCCCCTCGCGCGCACATTTATGTCAGAAGATCATAAATAACTGCAAATAATTCTGAGAACCCCGAAGGTACACCTCACGGGGCACTGGGGGTTGAGGAAGGCCAGTTTAAGAGCAGCCGTTTCCACGTTTTCCCTCCAGCAAGCAAAACACGAGCATGAAAACAAATCACATTTCTTCAATTGCCGTTGTTCAATTCCGCCATCCGTCTGTCCAAGCCGAAAAATAAACGGTGAAAAATGGAATAACTTCGAATGGGGATCAAACGTCTTGATTTCAAGACCACTCTTGAACTCAACGCGGCGCACAAAGAAGCTCGACAAAGTGGGTCACAAGTGGCATCCTTTCTGTCTGGCGGCGCTTATTTTTAGCCGACATTCAATGGCTCTGCACTCCAGCTGATATTTAGCTTTGTGTTAAACAGAGAAAAATATTGCGATTCGGGCAGTATTTAAAGAACACACGTTCATCCCCGTCTGGGACGACGCGCGGATAAAACGTCTGCAAACATTCGCACGAGCGAGGCGGTAAGAGCCGTCGGTGAAAAGAGGTCAAACAAAAGCCAGTTTTACACACACACACACACACACACACACACATTCCTGCAATTGCTGCACAGTGAGGACCGAGTAAAAAGGCCTACAAAGCGAGGACCACCCTTTCTGCTTGAAAAAGAAATGAAAAAGACACATTTCTAGACACAGGAGGGCGCCCTTAGGCAATACATTCCTTTAGATTAAATAAAACACCAAAGGTTAAGAAAAAGTTTTTAACTAGGTAAGTGAGGACCGGGCACTGGCCATGCGTTCTTAATGATTTTGAAGTAGATTAGGTGCCGTTCACCTTACTAAACATTTAATGATGTAAATTTATAATCAGATAAAACGTCTGCAAACATTCGCACGAGCGAGGTGGTAAGAGCCGTCGGTGAAAAGAGGTCAAACAAAAGCCAGTTTTACACACACACACACACACACACACACACACATGTGGCTGCTTCTAAACTAAAATCACCAAATTGAATTTCAATTTTCGAACATGGATGTTTTCCGTGCGTCCAATTACGATGTGTGCGGCTCGGCTCCTCCCAGAACACTGCCGCATGAATGCTCATCGTTAGCCGTGTGCTAGCAAATCTTTTTCGTCAATTCTCTCCTTCTAAAAATGTGTCTGGTAAGCAAGGCCGTGTGGATCTGCACCACGTGCACGGATCGGCTACTCAAATCCCATCCGTCAATTTTTGCAAAGTGTCATTTGATAGCTGGCTGATGAAGTACTGCCTCACCCCAATGAAAATTCATGTGTTGCATCTTGTTTTAAAAAAAATAAAAAATAAAAAATGTGGGCGTACCTTCAATGAGCAGCTCCTGTCCGTGACTGCCCAGCAGGGTTCGCGACAGGAAGGGCGCAAAGTCCACAAAGATTTCCCTCAGCAGTGGGGCCACCTTCTCCAACGCTCGCTCCAGTTTGGAGGTGATACTGCAAAGGCCAACGAGGCAACATTTAAAATATGGACCAAAAAAAAAAAAGGCAATTTTTGCGTCTTTGTGTAAATTTCGGAAAAATAACCATAATAATACAGTCATAAAATATCAAATAAACAATCGGACAGGACCTTTTTTTTTCATTCAATAGTTATCATTAATTGTCATAATGCAACACAAGCAACGCATGAATTTGTTACTTTGTTTCTATTTTCAAAATGAAACGAGAGATTTTTGTTCTTTTGTTTGTGTTCTAAACTGAGCCATCATTGAGCGGCGGGTTACGCCAGGTTACGGCGGGCACGGCTGCCATGGCAACTGATCCCCCGATTTGTGCAGAGGGACACACGTGAGCGGAGAAAAAGCCCGGCTCTCCGGCGGGACTGTCACAAAGTATTAGAGCCGAGGGGAGACGAGGCAAGGGCACTCGGGCACAAAACACACACACACACACACACACACACACACATACACACATATAACGCAGAGCCACGAGCGGGGCAGGGCGAATTCTCTGCGGAAAAGACTCAAATCCATCCAAGGCTCATTCCAGACTTGGCTGACACGCCACCACCGAACGAGAACATTTCAAGTAAGCCACGCACGAACGACAGAGACATGTTGCGTCACTTCGGGCCCGACCGATTCATCGGTTGGCCCATTTCGTGGGTCAATTAGCTCGTTGAAAAATAGCAACAAAAAAAAACATGTTCAAAAATAATAATAATATTTTTTTTTTTATCACAAGTGAACAATTATGACATTAGACAAATCCAATGACATCCCCCCCATACCTCAAAAAACGTTCTGCTTTTTTATTTTTATTTTTTTGGTAAAAAAAAGCTCCAGATTGCGCCTAAGATTTATTTGTTGCTATTTCTGAATATGTTTTATTTATTATTATGTTTAACCGCCCATTTAGCGGTTAAAAAAAAAAAAACACAGTGTGACCCCCCCACCTCACATTTCAGGTTAGGGGCCAGTGGGCTCCGTATTAAAAAAAAAAAAAATAAATAAATAAAAAATAAAGTTGGTTTGGAGGTATTCAGATTTAGGAGACCAAAACAAAATTTTTTTCTTTTTCTTTTTTTTTTCAATTATCATCCGACTAAGCAGTTAATTATTCCAAAATATTTTTTTCAAATGGCAAGCAGCTGCAGAAAGCTCCTTAAAAATTTTTTTTCTCTCTTTTGTCCCCATCTTATGTTTAAAATAACAGATCACATTACGGTAGTTTGATTTTGTTGCCTCTGTTGAAACATTTTGGATGCCATCTTTTAAATAGTCGTCATGATGCTTTAGTTGGCATCCCTGCGCAAGTATGCAAGCCGTGCGACTCGAAGCGCGTCGCCATTTCCAGAAAGAGAAGCGAAAACCAGGAGCGACATGACTCAGCAGTCGTGAACTAAATCGACAGCATGCCAAATGAAGGTCATCGTAAAGAAAGAGTGCGCTGTGGACGCTCCAGCTGGACGAATCAAATGCTATCATGCCTTATGATAAGATAAATGAACCTTTATTTGGCCCACACTGGGGAAATTTCAACGGCTTTTTTTGAAAATGTTTGATTTCAACAAAGGGTCCATTTTCTCCCCCCCCCTCCTCTCTGAAACGCTGTTGATGAAAATTGCGCTTTCTGCTCGGTGAAAGTTGACTGGAGGATGCTCGTACCTCATGTTCTCAAGAGTGTCTTCGGGCATGGGCGCCACCGTCTGCACAGCGGGGAGGTTCTTCCTGGTGGCGCCGTTGACGAGGGCGGACGAGGACGACGGCCCGGCGCCGCCGGCGGAGGCGTCGATGGCTCCTGAATGTGGCGAAGAGGACAGTCGCCATTTCACATTGCAATTGACAAAAAATAATAATAATAATAATAATAAAATACAATGAAAGAAGACATTCATGGGGTGTCATGTACACGTGAGCAAAGGGGTTGGGGTAAAAAAATGAACTCAATTATCTTTTTTTTTTTCTTTTGGGGCTGGAATGGATGACTAGAATTTCCAAAATGAAATGATGTGACGTGATGACAAACCGGATCAGATCTGGATTCAATTCATTTTCAGCAACTTGTTAGCCCGCACATATACTAGAAGTTCTATCCAAACACTCCAGGAGATTTTGACATATTGATCATCCACCCCCCCTTTTTTTTTCAATGCTTTTTTTTTTTTTTTAACCGGAATTTAACCGGATCAGATCTGGATTCAATTCATTTTCAGCAACTTGTTAGCCCGCACATATAGTAGAAGTTCTATTCAAACACTCCAGGAGATTTTGACATATTGATCATCCACCCCCCCTTTTTTTTTTCAATGCTTTTTTTTTTTTTTTTTTTAAACCCGAATTTAACCGGATCAGATCTGGATTCAATTCATTTTCAGCAACTTATTAGCCCGCACATATAGTAGAAGTTCTATTCAAACACTCCAGGAGATTTTGACATATTGATCATCCACCCCCCCTTTTTTTTTTCCAATGCTTTTTTTTTTTTTTTTTTAAACCCGAATTTAACCGGATCAGATCTGGATTCAATTTATGTTCAGCAACTTATTAGCCCACACATATAGTAGAAGTTTTATCCAAACACTCCAGGAGATTTTGACATATTGATCATCCACCCCCTTATTTTTTTTTCCAATGCTTTTTTTTTTTAAACCCGAATTTAACCGGATCAGATCTGGATTCAACCGACTTCATCGGACTGAAGATGTCCTGACTGCCTGTTAACCTCCAGATGGTGGCGGATTTGGAAGACGGCAGCTTGAACGCGAAGAAGCGCCAAGCGATCCGGTGCTACCCTGAACCTGAAGCGCTATCAGATGTTTGACATGGTGACAATAAAGCGTGTTGTGCTTTTCGGAAGCGGGGGAAACCCCCAAACAATGTGAGATCATGGGGGGGGGGGGGGGGACTGAGGGGTGGGGGGTATCTGCGTGAATGCCTCTGGCTTTTCGCTGCATTGGCCTCATTCCTGTGCAGGCTCAACTGAGGAGAGGGGATTTTTTTTTGTTGCTAATGTTTGTTTGTTTGTTTGGACAGCTTCCTGTTAAGTTGCGGGTCAAATCGACCCAGTTAAGACGCTTATAAGCATGAAATCCAAAAGGGGGTTAATTTCACATTTTGGCAAAGCGTGCAATGAGGCTGTAGAAAGAAGCCCTTTCGGAGAATTCATCTTGCCCTGGGTCAAAGTGACCCGTTAACAGAATTGCGAGAAACCCAAGAGGATTTGCTGGGGGGCGCAAACAAAAGGTAACGGCGCTCCTCGAGGTGAGACTGTGGAGTGAAAGGTCAACACGGAAATGTACAGCGCACATCTCAAGTAGGGAACACAAGTGCATTCGGGGGGGGGGGGGGGGGAGGCAAGTGTGTGTGTGTCGCTGGCTTGCAGGAGGGGGAATTCTGCGAGCTCAAACAAAGCTCGCTATTATCCGCCTCCGTGCTAGACCGCCATGGGGAAGTCTACAGCGCCATCTGGTGGAGTTTAGGAAGAAGGAACATTTCTTTGAAGGGGGGGGGTAGAGTGGGTAAATGTGGATCACATGGTCGTGTGTGGATGAACAAACACGTTCACGGGTCAATGTGACCCCTTTTAAACCAGCATCCACATTAACAATTGGTCTGAAATGAATCGAGTCCACGATCCGAGGAAAACAGATTTTGACTTTTGAAATTGATGTTTTCATTTCTTGATGGCTGCACAGCTACTGTATGTGGATTCTTTGCCATAAAACAACTAACTGGTTGGAATATTTGACCCCTGGATCACCTAAATGTGCAAAATTTTTATTCAAATTGGTGAAAAAGTCAAGCGATGATGCTTGACACCAGAATCGGACCGATTCTCACTGAAATTCGACCCACGTTTAACTGGATTGGATCCGGAGTGATTTTGTTTTCATATTTTAATCTGTGGGCCCCCCCCCCCCCCCCCCTCCGAGCATTGCAAATCGGAACCAAATCAGAACAGGGAGTTAAGACATTCCGATTATTTTTCCGGTATACGGATCTGACTTTATCTGGAACCGATCAAGTTTCAAATTGGTGTGATGTGAACAGAAACGTTCAAAGAAATTTGTTATGGCGTGTGGACTTGAAAGTGAACCGAATCGGATCTGGATTCAATTGGGTTTGACCGCAAATCCTCCGAGCCGGCACACCCAACGCCAATTTGATTCAAAGTGGATTGGATGTCTTCAAACAAACGTGTGAACTCCAAATGGAACTGGATCAAATGTGGATAGAATTTGCTTGGTCGTTTTCAAAAATGGGACCGGCAAAATAACGGGAGCGTTCGGGGAGCTGGCAGCAGACGTACCCATGGTGTTGATCATGCTCTTGGGGTTGCTCGAGGCAGCCGCAAAGATGTTGGGCGTCACCGGGCCGGTAGCGGGGCTGCCCCCCGCCGTAGTGACGGCAAGACCCCCCGGGGGCGGCTTCTTCACGGGCACCACCACGCTCCTGCGGGTCCAAACGTCACAATCTGACACGCATCAAGCTAACAGCAAAAAAAATTGTTTTTTTTTTCAAATTTGTTTTATACACGCAAAAATGTCAACGGGTCAATTCGACCCGCAGTATGTTTAGTCTGCCCACCCTGGTCCCCAAATAAAAATCCAAACTTGATATGCTTTGACTACATTTGGATTGCATAATTGATAATGCGTAGACGAATCTTCGGCATTTCACAAAACGCACGTAATTACGAGAAAAAGGTCATTTTGTGGCCGCCGATCTGTGATGCAATCGCTCGTGACTGGACAAATGATCAAAGACAGGAACTTTTTGTACTGGGCGCATCTGCGTTTGCTCTTTGGATTCGTGTGGATGTCGGATGACGGCTGATAGCCAGCTGAGGCCCCGTTTGGGTGTGTAAGCGAAAGGCCGGCGTCTGTCGGAAGCCCGTCTCTGGAAATGCTCAAAGCCGGACAACGCACAATCCCTCCGTTTCATGTCGCATGTTACAGGAAACGCTTGCGATGTGACCCCCCCCCCCCCCCCCCCTGGCATGTACAGCCGAGGAGAGAGTACGGCTGGGTGAGATCTGGTCCACCTTTTCTTTGTTTTGTATTTTTGACAACACATCCCCACCAAATCTTTGAATTAGTTAATTAATTACATCCCCACCAAATCTTTGAATTAATTAGTTAATTAATTAGTTAATTTTTAAAAATTAATTATTTAACAAAGTTTTGCTTTGTCAACACAAAGCAACAATTTTAGCGCTGAAAAACAAAATTTGGTGGACATAAAAAGTACGTGTGAAAAAAGTCTCAAAAGGTCCATGCTCGAAACAGAACAGGAATCCTTCAAAGTTCAATCGGTAGCGCCCCCTGGAGACTTGGAGAGAAGAAAAAAAAATACATTTCATCCCCCCGGCACTTATCAAGACAAAATGAACGTGACGTAGATGAGAACAGGCTGCACAAAAAAAAAAAAAAAAGTATCGAGGACCCATGCCAGAAATTCAACAGGAACAGGAAGTCGGCCATTTTGGTTTGAAGCGGCTTAGTCGCCGACTCGAAAGTACCCGCGAAAGAGCGCCACTTGGAAATAAGCGGGTGATGCCGAATTGCGAAGCTTTTTGAGTCCACCCTGCAGAACGCGTTTGACGATCGCGGCGTGGGTGCGAGGGTTCGTTCGGGCCCCCGCTTTTCATTATTCCTCGTTCTCTTGCATTGCTGAAACCCATTCGCTCCGCAGCCTGACAACCGGCTTGACGGCAAACCCAAAATTGCACTAATTTTGTTTTTTCTTCTCCTCGGCGCCGCAGATCAAAACCCGCCAACAGCGAGTGAGAGAAGCAGCTTGAAAGCTCGCCAAAGTACGCATCCTCATCTCCAGAGATTTTTTTTTTTCCTTTTTTTTTTTGGCGCTCTGAAGCTAACTGATGACAAGCATCATTTATCTGCCGGCGCTTTCTTCTGCTCTCCTCATCGACAGCTATCAGAACATCTCCCGGAGACGAGGGAACCGCTGGAGGAACGCCGCCCGAGCCCCCCGCCCCCCCCCCCCCACCCCCCACTCCCCCCGCGCTCACATTTGACGTGAATAATTCATGAGCCCGCCGCTCATGAATCATGCATGGCTTATCTAGAGCATATTTTATTAATAGGATTGTCTTAATTGAGTTGCGGCGAATAAAGCGGGGATTCATCTGGGAATGAATATTAACGAGGCCCCCGCGGCGCGCCGCGCCACATAACCGCGTGGGCGCTTCCTTTCGGCGGCGCCCGTTTCACCTCATCCCGGCGTGTTTCCTGTCGTGATACAAAAGGAATCATTCGCCTCCATCGATCGTAAGGCCAAGTGAGCTTTTCTCGACGGCTTTTTTGAATGACGTCAAGCAGGTGTCGTTCGCCTGGCGGCCATTTTCCTTTTCCCGACGTGGTCAAGTTCAATCTGCGTCCATCCCGACAGCCCAATGAAAGGCCGGCGGCTCATTTGGCTTGACAGGGTGGCAAACAATCAGACACGGCGAACGGGAGACGCCTCACCGTGTCATACGGCGGGGACGGCGTGCGCGTGAAAGGTTTTTCAAAAACGATCCTCTCGGCTGTAGAAACTCATTTGGGGCCGCCGCATCGCGTTAGCGCCGCGAAGGCTCAGGCGGACGCAGGCGGCCGCACGGATCGCTTCTGTTTAATCTGTCATCAACACCCTGGAGACCCCCCGCCACCTTCATACACCATACCCCCCCTCCCACCCCCCAAACCGATTCATCAGGCTCACCTCGCAGGCCGCGGGGGTTTCGGGTTTACGCGGGCCAATCTTGCATTTTCTTTGGCCTTCATGTTTAAAGCGCACTCGAATGACAAGGTGGAGAGGACTCGAGTCACGGGACTCGACGTAGACTCGCATTCAAGCTACAAAAAATTAAAAAAAACGAACAGCTGCCGGGCAGATTGTCATCTGGTGGCCTGAAGATGTCCACATTTCAGCTTACAGAAATTGGACGATGACACGTTTGTGGTTTTCGAGCTCATCTTTGCCTGGTGAGCCTTTCAAGTTGTTTGACAAACAAAAGTTCATTTTAGGACATTTGAGATTGAGATTGATGAGTTTATTACATCAAATTTAATGAATTTAAAATACACTAATTCTCGTCTTTGCGGCAGTGGATGAATGGGCACGATGCTATTTGACGTTTTGCTTTATTTGATGTTCATGATTAAAAAAAAAAAGCCAAAATCAGAATCAGGTTTTCCCCTCCCCTTGAATTTTTAAGTCATTATTTGGAGGACTAATTTTGTTGACTTGACGAGTGTCGCCGGTTCCCGTGAGATTTTAAAAGGTAAAAAAAGTCAAGGTCGAGTCACCGTAAAGCGTTTGGTACCTGTCAAAGGAGTGGAACCGCATAGGCGGTGCCCTCTGGGCCTCGGCCGCGAGATCCGGGCAGGAGACCGTCTCTAGCCCCGCCTCCACGCCCTCCACGGGCGGGGCCACCAGACTCTTGAGGATCTCCTTGACGTTGAGCCCCGAGGAGGAGGAGGAGGAGGGCGGCAGAGGCTCGGGGAAGAGCTCACAGCTGTTGACTACGCCGACGAGCCCCTCGATCGGGACGCTCGGCTCGCTGCGGGGAAGCGAGCGCTCGTCTGAAGCCGGAGGGGGGTCTGGAGGGTCCGCAAATGTCTGCCCGGCTTCTGAGAGGGCAGAAACATAAGTCCGAGACTGACAACGTTTTTAGAAAGGGTCAAATATTTGAGACCGATATATCAATTGCATGATACGCTCACCGTCCACAACATTGGGAACACGAGGTGCAACATATCAAATATATTGACAGAAAAAGACCCCGCCCCCTCCCGCATGTGCCGGTTATTTGAGTTTTTTCATGTGGCTGTTGCAGAGGTTTTTTTTTCCATTCCCATACTGTGCCCCTCCTTTATAGATGCGAGGTTTGGGATGTGCCCCCCCCCCTCCTTCACCCTCCCCTTTCCTTGTGTTTTTCTTTTTAAATCAAAGAAAATCAGGTCACCATTAAGAGACCGGTCAGGTTTCTGCATTATGTCTCCCTCTGCTGGCTACTGAGATATTTGATGCGTCCTTTTTTTTTTTTTTTTTTTTACTTAATCCCTGGAGGCGAAATTCATTTCGTCTCAAGAATGTATACCAGTTGACAACTGTTTTTTTTCTCACGCCGAAGTAGATTCGAGCAACGTGAGGGTGCGCTACCTTGTGACAAAAATGACAAATTGAGCTGAGATTTATTTTTTCTATATACAGTATATCGATTTGTGATTTGAAAACATATTTTAAACCATCACGTTTTAAAATAAACCACTCGTTATATACCTCCATCACCATTTGTTCTTCCTCCTTGTGGGTGATTTGAAGACTAAACCGTTTCTTATGTAAAGACAAACAAATACAACAAAAGAAACCAACGACGTAAACCGCATCACATCGCGGCAGGTGAATGGACACGCGTGAACATTCGGAGAGTCGAGGACTCACCCGCAGCAGCGGGCGCGCCGTGGCCCGGCTTGGCGCTCGTCCTGCCCGTCTCGCGCTGAGGCTCCAAGATGTCGCGGTACTTGGACACCATGAGAACGGAAATGAAGTAGACCACGGCCAGAGCCAGGAACTGAGCTTGCTTGCTGTCGTCCTGCCGAGGAGAGTCACGAGACGATGCCTCACATTGCTCTTAAAAGGATGATGCAAAACGGATTTCTTGAAAATAATGAAGCTAAATACTGTGGGCAGCCTGCTTGTCCATCAAATGGGAAATGACACAACCCAATAAGTCTTCAGTGAGCTGACGATTTCTCAAAAGGGGCCAGGGAGACCGGACGACACCCTGGACTGGTCACCGGCCAATCACAGGGCACGATGACCATCCACACTCACATTTACACCCCCGAGCGGACACCGCCAAACACAAATGGCATTTTTCCTGACATCAGCCTTGCTCACCACGTCACGGAAGACCACGGCACGCAGGCGGTTGATGTCCACATCCTGCAGGAGGCGATCGGGGTCCTTGATGGGAGACACGTTGGATGCGGTGAGTGTAAAAACTGGCGCGTGAAAACAAAAGGCAATGAAACGCCGTCTATTTGAAGACCAAAACATGTCACTTGGCTAGGTCCGATAGCAAAATGCTAACATATAATTGACACCACGGATGGAAATTAAAAGGAGCTACTTTATAACCCACATGGTTCGATACATACATAAATAAACGAGAATAAAACACGAGATATTTTCACACCGTATTCAAGAAAATGTCATTTTGTTTCACAGCTAAGAGTGAGCTCAATGCTAAATTATATCATAGATACAAACAAGCGCTACTTCTTCAACACGCGAGCGGCAGCATCGCACGTATCCAGAGACAATTTGAACATAAAATTAAATGGGATCGTATATTCAAGCGCAATATGACGTACAGGCATACGGTGGGCTTTGTCGGGGACTTTCTCTGCCTTTCTTCTCTTAATTATGCTGCACGTACTGTACATTCGGTGGACAGCAATTCTAAAAGTGTTCAACGGCTCCCTCTAGTGGTACGCAAAACGGTCACTGCCCAAGTACAGTTCAGTTAGATTGAACAATGCATTTGCATTCAATATTGAGTTTCCTCTTAAATTCACATTTTGCTGTACATTTTCTTAATTTAATGTGCAATACGTTTGAATGAAATCGTTATTCAACAAGTAGCAAATCATAATCCAGTGGAGGACGCAGGAGGGGAACGCCCCGGGGATTTTACTTTCAGCATATAAAGAGCGGGAGAGCGCCAGTGGTCACATACTTGTCGCAAGGCACATTTTTCTCATTTTTCAATGATGATTCTTATTTTATCAATGATCAAATGTTGGATTTCGCGGTGACTCACAGTATTTGCTGGCATGTCCTGGCACTTGTTGTTGTTGGTGGTGGTAGCGATCGGCGTGTTCCCGCCGTGCCGGTGCCTGCACTCCAGACAGCTCTTCACTGCCATGCAACACACTACACACACACACACACACAATACACAAAAAAGCAAGTAACTCAATTAATTTGCATATCAAATCATCACACACAATGGTACCGATGTGTCTTTTGCCTTTGAGGGGTGTGGCTAGTGAGTACGGAGCGAGGTCAGGTTGGTGATTTTCGAAGGCCCTAACATAACATCTGCTCCATGCTACTTGCCAAGGACCAACCCACGGCCCATTTTAAAAAAAAAAAGACCTTGACAAAAATCTGGAACGTTGTGGTATTTTGACCGCCCTCCCTCAAAAAAAAAAAAAAAAACGGATAAATAGACAAAATAAACGATCGCCACGGTGAGCTTACCGAGTCTCAAGCACTGACGCATGAGGCCGCCGGACGACATGTTCTTCTCCGCCTCGATCTCGCTGAAGTTGAGCGAGCTGGAGAAGACCAGCACGTCCACCATCACCATCAGGCGAGACAAGAAGGTGACGGCCGTCTCCGACGACATGCCCTGCGTCGCCTCGATGTTCTCCACCTCGACGGGAACGAAGAAAACAAAAGGCAAAGTTGAGATATTATGTCTTTATATATTCATGTGATTGCATCATTATTATTATTATAATTATTATGAAAACCTGTGGGAGAGGAAAAAACAGGGCTGATTCATAAACAAAGTAATACAATTCATTTAGAAAAGTTGCAAGTTAACTGAAAAAAAGCAGGAAAAAAAAGTCTTTCAAACAAATCATGTTGTGTGCAGAACCCATCCACCCACTAGGTGTCACTACAGCCTCACAGTGAGCACGTACAGACGGAGAAGTGGCGGCTGAAAGCAGCGGCAGGATGCCACCGCAGGCAATGATGATGTTGTCCACCATCTGCGAGATGAGGTGGATGGTGTTGTGGACGAAAATGAGGTTCTCACTGCTGTTGACGAAGTCCATGACAGACTTGCTGGAATGGCTGCGGCCGAGAGAAAAGAAAGAAAGCCGATATTGTACCCCCGTTAAAGCGAGTCGACACGTGCGTGTGCGAGCGCGAGCGCGCGCCGACCTCCAGACGTGCACGTCGCTCTCCAGGGCAAAGAGCAGGTCGGCCAGGAGCCTCTGGTGCAGGGGCGACCACTTGAACTCCGGGATGCGGAACATGGTGGTGCGAGGGCCCGGGCTGAACTGACGCCGCCGCTGCTGCTGCTGCTGCTGTTCGTAGTCCCGCTCTGGCAGGGCGCCCTCGGCCGGCAAATGGGCTCCGTCCGTCGGACTGCCAAGTCGGCTGTTTAGGCTCTGAAAGAGAAAAGTCGTTTGAAAAATTAATCTAATGGTGATTGCAAATTTGGCGGCCAGGATTAAATGAACACGATCGTTGGCGATATTTCCATTTTACATGTTACGAAATCTAATCGAGCACTTTTTCAAAGTGTAGTCAATTTTCAGATTTTGTTTTCATCATGAATTCTAACATGATCATGTCCTTTTTCCGAAACTCATATTTTCATTAAAAACTTTACATGTTGTTTGTTGGGAAGTCAAAATATAAAAAAAACGTTTTCGCCTCACATTACGGATAACGGTGATTAATAATCGTGATGACCAAATTGGTCAAAACATTTTTATTTTGGCCACAATTGTCAAGTTATTTTAGTCGAATGGATGGACGGATACGAGTTAGCTTAGCATGCTAACCGGTTAGATGTATGGAAGGGTGCTAGTTAGCTTAGCGTGCGAGCTGGTTCGGTGAATGAATGATGGATGCTAGTTAGCTTAGCGTGCGAGCTGGTTCGGTGAATGAATGATGGATGCTAGTTAGCTTAGCGTGCGAGCTGGTTCGGTGAATGAATGATGGATGCTAGTTAGCTTAGCGTGCGAGCTGGTTCGGCGAATGAATGATGGATGCTAGTTAGCTTAGCGTGCGAGCTGGTTCGGCGAATGAATGATGGATGCTAGTTAGCTTAGCGTGCGAGCTGGGTCGGTGAATGAATGATGGATGCTAGTTAGCTTAGCGTGCGAGTTGGTTCGGTGAATGAATGATGGATGCTAGTTAGCTTAGCGTGCAAGTTGGTTCGGTGAATGAATGATGGATGCTAGTTAGCTTAGCGTGCGAGCTGGTTCGGTGAATGAATGATGGATGCTAGTTAGCTTAGCGTGCGAGCTGGTTCGGTGAATGAATGATGGACGCGAGTTAGCTTAGCATGCGAGCCGGTTCGGTGAATGAATGATGGATGCTAGTTAGCTTAGCGTGCGAGCTGGTTCGGTGAATGAATGATGGATGCTATTTAGCTTAGCGTGCGAGCTGGTTCGGTGAATGAATGATGGATGCTAGTTAGCTTAGCATGCGAGCTGGGTCGGTGAATGAATGATGGATGCTAGTTAGCTTAGCATGCGAGCTGGTTTGGTGAATGAATGATGGATGCTAGTTAGCTTAGCGTGCGAGCTGGTTCGGTGAATGAATGATGGATGCTAGTTAGCTTAGCGTGCGAGATGGTTCGGTGAATGAATGATGGATGCTAGTTAGCTTAGCGTGCGAGCTGGTTCGGTGAATGAATGATGGATGCTAGTTAGCTTAGCGTGCCAGTTGGTTCGGCGAATGAATGATGGATGGTAGTTAGCTTGAAATGCGAGATGGTTCGGTGAATGAATGATGGATGCTAGTTAGCTTAGCATGCTAGTTGCATAATTTTTTTTGTCGCGTCGGGTAAAACTTCATACGCTTCATGAGAAATGACATCACCGAGTTCATTCACAAGGAATGATGAAAATGCAACGTGTCCCTCAGACGACCTCCCTCCCTCCCCGGGCGGCGCGATAATAAATGACGACGACGACAACACCTCAGTGCCGCCAATAAACATGAAACGAACAAGTCAGCAAGACGCAACGAAAAGCAGCCTGTTCAAGTGCATCAGCGGCGGCGAATTGAACACGAACTCAAAAAGACATTTCTTGATCATCAGCATCATGGCGGGAATTCGCAAAGGCAGCACGATGGCATGGTGGTTAGCACGTTCTGCCTCGGGTTCAGGAAGTACAGAGTTGGAATCTCGGCTCAGGTTGGTCTCCCTACGTCTACAAATTTCCAAGCGCAACATGATAGGAACCTTTGACCTTATCGGAAAAGCAGCGTCGTCAATGACTTTGATTCTCAGCACACGTGTAGTCTAACCTGCGTGGTTGTCCTGGTTTGAATCTTTATCTCCTCGCCATCCTCCGCCGTGTCCGAGGGCTTCTCGCTCCCGCTCCACAAGGCCGAAAGGTCGCCTTGAGAGGGCACCGCAACTGGGATCGAGGCCCCCTCCGCCAAGACTTGGAGCTCATCCTTTTCCGAGGTGGCCAGAAGGCGCAGATCTTCGCCCGGTCCCAAAGGACGATCCGGGTGCAAGTCGGGTAACAAGAAAGCGCTGCCCTGAGGGACGCCGTCTTTGTCGTCGTCCAGCGAGATCAGAGGAGCCGAGATCCGCCGCTCCGTCGCGCCGTTCTTCGGCGGCATCACGGTGCCGTAAACGTCGCCCAGCAGACACTCCGCCTCCATCAGCGGGTCCACGTCGTCCATCTTCACCTCCGTCGCTTCCACCTTCTCCGCTTTGATGTCCACGAGGAGGTGCCGGACTTCCGCTCCGATGCCACCCACCGCCGCGCTCCCCTCCGGCTTGCGCCCGTCGTGCCAATCGGCGCCGTCGCTGCCCGGCGAGCGGGAGCCGCCGTCCGTTGTTTCCGCCATGTCCACCGAGGCCGTCGTGCCGGCGGTCTGAGCCGACAGACCCGAGATGGTGCTGACCGAACCTTTCTCCCCTTTCTTGATGTTCACCTCTTCTTGACGCTGGTATTCGTCGTACATCTTGGCCAGGTACTCCTTATGCGCCTCGTATGTCACCTGCGAGGCAGCGTAGAGACAAATTCGGAAATAAGCGGTGCGGTATTCCCTCGTACTATTGTGGCGGTTGCGCTCCGCAGACCACGACTGCCATTTTTGATCACTTCACTCGAGCACATTTAAAGTAAAGCGGAAAAAAAAAAGCGCTCATTGTTTTTGGCAACAGCGATATGAGGATGGACTCATTCCCCGCAGCGCTTGATTCACGTCTTTCAAAATAAAATTTTTTAAATGGTGTCCGAAATCTTGTTCATTGAGTAATTGAAGTGAGCAATTTTTCTGTTTTCTTTTTTTTTTACTTTGCTTGAAGACGTCTTGAGCTCTTGTTTATAAACAGGGATGGCAATGGCTAGTGATGGGGGGGGGAAAAAAAGCGGAAAGGGGCGTGGCCTGTGCTGGGCGACCAATCACAACATGTAAGATATCATACGCGTCCAATCGCGGGGCTGTTTCTAATCGGAAGATGGAAAGACTGATCGAGAGAGCTCGTGAAAACTCGACGATAAGGTACCTGACCCCCCCCCCCCTCCACACCCTAAAATTTTCTCAACGGATTTAGACGATTCACAAAAATGATCAATTTAAGAAATTAAACGGCGGATTTCCACATTCATTCATTCATTCATTCATCTTCCGAGCCGCTTGATCCTCACTAGGGTTGCGGGGGGGTGCTGGAGCCTATCCCAGCTGTCTCCGGGCAGTAGCGGGGGACACCCTGAATCGGTCGCCAGCCAATCGCAGGGCACACAGAGACGAACAACCATTCGCACTCGCACTCACACCTAGGGACAATTTAGAGTGTTCAATCAGCCTGCCATGCATGTTTTTGGAATGTGGGAGGAAACCGGAGCACCCGGAGAAAACCCAAACATGCAAACTCCACACAGGGAGGCCGGAGCTGGAATCGAACCCGGTACCTCTGCACTGTGAAGCCGACGTGCTAACCACTGGACTACCGGGCCGCGGATTTCCACATATGGGCGAAAAAATGCCATCCCTGTATAAATGCTTCAATGCCATTTGAAAAAAAGTGCACCAAAAATAAAGCCGTTTTTGTTTTGTTTTTTGTTTTTTGTTTTTTTTGTGACTCACCTTGGAGTGCGCGATGGAGAGCGTGTCCACCCACACGCGCCAGCCCCCCCACTCGTGCTTGATGGCGTGGTACAGCAGGATACGGAAGACGTCGTACACCATCTCGGTGACCTTCTGCTCGTCCGGGCTTTTTGGGTTGACGTAGCCCAGAGAGAACATCCAGTCCTGCCACACCGAACACTGCAGCAGGCATCTGTAAGCCGGGATGGCGCCGATGCCAAAGGTCAACTATGAGAGCCGGGTCCACATTTTGACCTTTACGGCGCTTTTTTTTTTCTTTTTTTTTTTTTACTTGCAGTACCCTTGGTGAGAATTTCATGACAGGTCAAAAGTGCTCAGTTCCATTTTAATGCGAAATACAGTCCCCCCCCCCCCCCCCCCCCCAAAAAAAGATCTGCGTAAGATCAAAATGCACATTATCGGACATTATAAAAGTAAACAACAATCCATAAGACAAACGGGAATCATGACTTGGGCCCTCTTCAAAATGTGCATTTGGGAGAGGCCAATTTCCTGGGGTGTTTTTTTTTTCCTGGGGTGTTTTTTTTTCTCTCTTCATGCCACGTTGCCCAATTGTGCCACTTGACAGCAAAACGTTGGAACACTCGCACGTTAGCACGACAATTAACTTTCCTTTCAGCTGATTTTCCGCCAGTGATTTCGGCAAATGGGTTTCAAAAAAGGGGGGGGGGGAGTTGAACAAATACATTCTGATGTCAGGACTACATGGAAGAGTGGGCAGAGAGTTGGGGGGGGGGGCGGGCGGCAGGGCAACTGCAATGATTTTGATTTATTTGTTAACACTGTGAGGCACAAAAATATTCATATTCAAATATTAATATTCAATATAAATTAATATTCAATTAGTCTTTTGACGCTCATATGTGCATCCGGCGACAGCCCAATGTCAACCCCGATTTTTTCTTCTTTTTTTTTCCAAGCCAGTTTTGAGCGCGTGGGCCCCGTCTCATCCACGCGAGACACGACTCACCTCGCAACCTCCTCGACCGCAGGGCCGTCCACGAGCGGACCTACGTTGCCATGACGACCGCTTGCGACTGGTTTCGAAGGCGCTGAACGTTGCCCTCGCCTCAGAGTTCGTTCGAGGTCACCCATGTTTGTTAAATTTGTCCAGACTCTTATTGCGATGAGAAAAAAACGTGTTTTTTTTTCCCCAGTACGCGCAATATTATTATTATATATATATAATAAAATATTATCTTATTATATTAAAAATAATAAGAAACCAACAGCATGGAAGACGTAAGCAAACGGGCCTGTCGGAAAATGACGAGATGATCAACGTGAGCCCGGCGCAAGCTTCCCCCCTCGCTCTTCTTCCCTTCGACGCGACGATCAGGAAGATAATCGGGAGGGGGGGGGGGGGAGTGGCGGTGCCGCTTACCGTCGGTTCTCTCGGCTGCTGCCGAACAGTTTGATCATGTCGGAGAGGAAGAGGCGGCGGATGTCCATCAGCTCGGCGCCGGGGGCCGAGTTCTTTAAGAGGGTCGCCATCACTTTGAGGATCACTGTTACGTACGGCGAGCCCACAAACACACAAACGGGGGAGGGGGGGGATAAATAATAAATAAAAATAAAATAAAAAAATAAAAAAATAAGAAAATGAATAAAATTGATAAATCAATCAATTTATTTATCAATTTTATTTATCCGTTATTTATCAAAATAAAAAAAATGGATAAATAACGGAACCATTTTTTCAAATGAGATCAATGAATACAAATCCGTCCGTCCTCGGCCCGCCGCGCGCGTCCAACGCCGGACTTACTTGGGTTCTGAATCCTGACGCTGGAGTCGGGCTCGGCGTGCGGCTTGTGGACCACCTGCGTGCACACCTGCTCCGTGAGAATCTGACGTAGGGAGAAGCAGACGGCAAGCACGGTCACGATTCCCGTCGGTGTCGCCATTGCACGGCGACGCGGCTTTACCTCGTACAGCGCGTTGTAGGTGGTCACGCTCATGCCGCCGCCGCCGCCGCCGCCGTGCAGCAGCAGCTTCTCGCCCAGGAGGGTGAAGAGACTTTGGGTGTGCATGATCTCCACCTTTCGTCTGTGTGGAAAAATTATTTTGAAATACGCTGCCTTTATTTTGAAAATATTATTCCGAAAATAAGGCGGCCCGGTAAGTCCAGTGGTTAGCACGTCGGCTTCACAGTGCAGAGGTACCGGGTTCGATTCCAGCTCCGGCCTCCCTGTGTGGAGTTTGCATGTTCTCCCGGGCATGCGTGGGTTTTCTCCGGGTGCTCCGGTTTCCTCCCACATTCCAAAAACATGCGTGGCAGGCTGATTGAACACTCTAAATTGTCCCGAGGTGTGAGTGTGAGTGCGAATGGTTGTTCGTTTCTGTGTGCCCTGCGATTGGCTGGCAACCGATTCAGGGTGTCCCCCGCCTACTGCCCGAAGACGGCTGGGATAGGCTGGGATTTTTTTTTTTTTAAAGTTCGAATCACTTACTTGTGTCCCAAATGTTTGAGGAAGTAGGCGAGCACTTTGAGCGACTGCACTTGAATGCCTTCACTCTTGGATGCCAGAAGTTTGTAGAGCACCCTGCCAGACACACAAAAGACAAAAAAAAAAAAAAAAAAAAAAAAAGAAAATGGCACAAGCGTCAACTTCCTCCAATAAAATGACGCCAGTTGAGTTGATTTGATGCATGCGTCAGATTCCGAAGGCGGAGGCGCTTCTGGGTTGGATTTTGACGCCATGAACACGTTGAACAGCTCAAGCGCGGCCGCGGACTCACCGTATTCCGTTTCTCTGGTCGAAAGCGGGGATCATGGAGGCCGGGTGCTCGGACATGAGGGCCACCAGCAGCTGTAACACGTCGTGGAGGTTCTCGTCCTACGGACAAAATTGCACGGGAGAAGGCCGAGCTTTGAAATCTTGGTCAAGTTCACGTTCATGCTCAGGGATGGCCGTCTTTTTTTTTTTTTTTTTTTTTTTCCCGACCGACGTGCCCATGCAGAATGCAAGAGTGTGATCTTTCGATCCGAAAAGTTGGATCACTCCCGAACAATTTGATCCCCCTCCTTAGTTTTAATTGTAGTCTCAAATGCTGTTTTTTTTAAATGTTTTTTTTTTTTGTTGTTGGCAGCATTTTCAAGCTGCATGGGTGGTTGCGTTCCGGATGAACGAGCAAAAATCCCCGCAACTCCGATGAACTTGTTCAAAGTCTTTGCAGATGAGTGGCAACGCTTGGAGCTTTAAAAAAAGATCAAATCAAATATTTCCGGTAGGAGTGAACTACCGCACGGAGGAGTCTTGGGCAGCTCAAAAGTGGCCCGACAAAGTGAAGACGCGTGCCGCAGCGTACCTCATGCATTGTTAACAAATAGTTGAGGATGCTCTGGAGCTCGTCTTCCTTCACACCTCGATCCTGAAATTCAAAAAAAAGGGAGATGTGAATTCAACTGTGATACGGAAAGGCAAGTTTTCATCAGCGAATCCAGCAAAAAAAGACAGATCCTGTACCGCAAAAACCAAATTTTTTTTTTGTACGGAATTTCTTGTGTTCGGTCTCGGATGTTACATATTTTGTTGCCTAATTTTCGCTGCTCACCAATAATCATGTTGGCCCATGAATGGGTTTGTCCCAAAACAGATCAGGGTGGGGGTAAAAAGACCGACACAGTATTGATGTATTTACCTACGCACAAGCATAAAGATACTCTCTTGAAAGACAGCCGTGTAGGACCCAATGTCATGTTTTGGTTCAAAAACAAGTCAAGTCAAGTCAAGTCAACAGTATTTATAGAGCACTTTCAAACAGCCATCGCTGCATACAAAGTGCTGTACATGGAGCGCTTTAACATATACAATAAACAGTAAGACGAATCAGTAATAAGTAATAAGTAATAAGGCGGTAGAAAGCACCAAGCAGTAAAACCAATAGCAAATCTAAGTCATGCTGAGTCAAACGCCAAAGAATACAAGTGAGTTTTGAGGAGGGATTTAAAGATGGGCAGCGAGGAGGCTTGCCGAATGTTCAGTGGGAGGTCATTCCAGAGAGATGGACCAGCAACAGAAAAGGCTCGATCCCCTCTGAGCCTCAGTTTAGTTCTTGGTACGTCTAGCAAAGACTGGTCCACAGACCTGAGGCGCCGGGCAGGGGTGTAGGGGCAAAACAGTCCTCGGATGTTTCATGTCACCAAAACTCTCATCTCAGACACACTCGAGCCGATCGGCGCTTATCCGGGATTGCTTTTCCTACTTTGCTTTTGTGATGTCACGGGGAGAGGGCTTGTTCTCACATCAGAGGTTGACGACGGCACCGAGGTATTGCACCTATGGCTGTTATGAACCGTGATTTACAAATCGGAATCGTCCAATTCTACACGACAAATATGTACGTCAATGGCATTAAAGCGTTGGATTCTTTGAGTACATTCTAAAAAATAAAAAAAACAAACAATACAGCATCAAACCGGTAACATTTCGTTTTGGGCGATAGCTAGCTAGCTATGTAGCTATGTAGCTAGTCCCAAGAAACCCCTCTGGATCACTCGCGCGCCGAGGCAGCTACATAGCTAGCTACATGTATGTATGTACATAGTTATGTAGCTAGCTATGTAGCTAGCTATGTAGCTAGATACGTAGCTAGATACGTAGCTGCCTCGGCGCGCGAGTGATCCAGAGGGGTTTCTTGGGACTAGCTACATAGCTAGCTAGCTATAGCCCAAAACGAAATGTTACCGAGCTTTGACAAATTCCAGTCATATGTATGCAAATATGGAATCGTGAATCATGAATTGTTGGCAATCATTTCCTGTCCCCTTTCCATTAGCAAGGGATTTGGAGTGGCCATTTTAGTCTTTTGGGAGAAGGCCACGAGTGAAGCATTTGATATCGTCTCTTGGGGCAAATTGGGCCTTTCCGTAGTCAACTTCGGGCTAGCTACATAGCTAGCCCGAAGTTGCTGTCCCAAGAAACCCCATCTGGATCGCTCGCGCGCCGAGGCAGCTACATAGCTAGCTACATAGCTAGCTACACTTCGTAGCTACACTACATAGATAGCTACATAGCTATGTAGCTGCCTCGGCGCGCGAGTGATCCAGATGGGGTTTCTTGGGACAGCAACACGGGGGGAGTGAAATGAGGTGACGTTCAACTGTCATTTGCCGCTTTTAAACGACACTCCAGCTTGAATATGGCTACAGTGCCGATTGGAGAGAAAAAAATAAAAATAAAGAAAACATGCCAGGACAAACTGTGCTTCTATTTTGAAGCAAGAGCTTGGCAGGAAGATAAAGAAAAGAGACGAGCAGGCGCCTTTAAAGGCTAAGACGGAGTCGGGCTCGTCGGGGGGCTTTGAGGCACGGAGTCGGCTGGGAGATACCTTCAAGATGAGTTGTTTGAGAAAGAGAAGCATGGAGGCCCGCAGAGAGATGATTTCTTTCTGGGTCGGCCTTGGACCATCTGGAGCGAAAGCGAGAGAGACAGAGCTGAAGCGCTGCAACGTGCACATTTGCTTGTTTACATTGTTTTCCTATTTTACTCTTGGTTGCTTTTAATGATGCGCAGTTAGCGTTTGAAGTCACCAATAATGAGCTACCCATGCCCGGCATTTGGAAGAAAGGGGGCTCCATATTTGACACACATTTTCCACGCTTGGCTTCGTCTTGAACGGGATGGGGGTTTTTTTTTCTTTTTAATCATAAGAGGTTGTGATTAAAAAGAAAAAAAAGAAAAAAAGCACATGAATCAACTTTCCAACGTTTACAGCATCCTTTGCTGCGACACGCAAAGGTGATCTTCCGGAAGTGTAATAAAAAGCGGTCATAATGATTGAATGAATAACAAAGACGGAAGAAAACACTAAAACAGCCTAAATTAAAAATCAAGTCTCATGCAGAGTCAAAAAGGGCAAAGAAGCAAAAGACTTTTGAAGATGAGATCAAGCTCACAATGCATTGTGAGCCACATTCACCTGTTGGGTGGGTAAATTTTGCACGCACTACATTTGGTTTTCCCTCTGGACAACTCCCACTACACACACA
The DNA here is from genome assembly GCF_025434085.1 of Hippocampus zosterae. Classification (NCBI taxonomy): domain Eukaryota; kingdom Metazoa; phylum Chordata; class Actinopteri; order Syngnathiformes; family Syngnathidae; genus Hippocampus; species Hippocampus zosterae. Next base: position 25,731,291 of record NC_067460.1, on the reverse strand, counting down.
CACAAAATATATACTGTATATATATTTATCTATATATACAGTATATATCATTCATTCATTCATTCATTCATCTTCCGAACCGCTTGGTCGTGGGGGGTGCTGGAGCCTATCCCAGCTGTCCTCGGGCAGTAGGCGGGGGACACCCTGAATCGGTTGCCAGCCAATCGCAGGGCACACAGAGACAAACAACCATTCACGCTCACACTCACACCTAGCGACAATTTAGAGCGTTCAGTCAGCCTCCCATGCATATTTTTTGGAATGTGGGAGGAAACCGGAGCACCCGGAGAAAACCCACGCAGGCCCGGGGAGAACATGCAAACTCCACACAGGGAGGCCGGAGCTGGAATCGAACCCGGTACCTCTGCACTGTGAAGCCGACGTGCTAACCACTGGACTACCGGGCCGCCATACAGTATATAGATAGATATAATCTATATAGATAGATAAAATAAACTGTGATATCCTTCAATATTGTGTGTAGAGAGCCGCAATGGCTGCAAGGCTGGACTTTGCGCGCCAGCCCCTTGTTTGGACAAATACTTTTTTCTTTTTTTTTTTTACTTTGATTCCATGTTTGGCCTGTCAGGCGGGTTACACCACCTTGGCCGTTCATGCGGCGACAAAAGCCAAGAGCCACAGAGCTCTGACAAACACGAATCAATGATGATGCTCCTCGGGGACGAGGCTACCTGTTAAGCGTCTCGCCGGTGATGAATAGAGAGGAGTGAAGGGGGGGGGGGGGTGAAACTGTGCCGAGATGAGAGTCTGACGGCGGAAGAGCTGATAAGAGCATCATTAGCGCGCGCCGATGCGTCGGAGTTATTCACAAGCAATTATGTTCAACAGCTCAACGCGGCTCTCGTTTCTCCCGATGGCAGATTATACGGCGCTCCTCGCGTTACCCAAGGGCAGGCGGAGTTTATTGAAAAATGATTTATTTCCGTGTGATTAATGCAGTCATCGCCTCGGGTTCATGACGGATGGTGGTTATGTCACGGCATGGACGGAAATCAAAGCCTCCTTGCAGGGGTCTTGGAACCGTTGATGGAGCTTGCAAAAGATTGGACAGGGGGCAGCGGCAGACTGGAACATAAACGGTTCGGAATTTGTTCCTCTGCCGCCGACAAACTTGTTATCGACTGTACGTAATGAAAGAGAAAAAACAAAAACGGACCGTATGTCTTCTTGTTAGACGGAGAACCGCCGTCGTGGATAAGATTCAAGGACAGAAGTGCAGTGGGCCCACGTGTTCAACCCAAACGAGCCATTGATTTTGACGCTGTATTTTAAGGAGCCGTGAGGAAAATATTAGCAGCGACTAAACGTTGAAAAAACTGAAATATGACAAAGATTGCATGTCAACGTTTGACACTAAAAAGTTGCATTCAAATGAAGTCTAATATGTAATGACATGCATTGTTGCTTCATGCTGTGAATGTGGTCCAAAAACAAAAAAAATGGCGCCATCTGTTGGACCAAATTGAAACTAAAATCAGTCGCAGATTTGGAACTCAGCGTTCAGCTTTGAAACAGTCCTCCGATCTTTGCGATCCGTTTTTTGTGCTCAGGCCAAAGCAGTAACAGCATCTCTTTGCTGCCATCTGGTGGTCAATTGTGGATTTTCGCCATTTGTGCAACAAAAAAAAGCTCAAAAAAAGCTATCTCAGAAATGCTTTTGGCGCCACTTCCGATTCAAAGTTGCTGTTGTCATTTACGAGCCCGGCACACGTGGAATATGAACGTCAACAAAAGATCATCACGTCCGATAACAATACTCCAAATGCCGCACATTCCCCGCGCTCCTCGGGGACTTTGCGGGTGTAAATATTGGCGGTGTCACGCGGGGACACTTTTGAAAAAGCACCACAATTAAGCGCCCGTGAGGGCAATCCATCAGGTTTGGCATCGGGGGGGGAAAGCCTTCAAGCGACATTAAGCCCTGGGAGGCCGCTAAAACGGCGCGCGCAGACAGGCGGCGAGCAAAACGGCTTTTCATTGCTCATTAGCGAATGACGGCTGCGCGACAAAGAGCGGAGGGGCCATCGATTGAGACGGACGACTCCGCGGCTCAAAAGGAACTCGGAGAGGCTTTGGCGCATAACCGCATGATATACGGCTTTCATTTGAAAGGCCTCACTCTTAAAAACCCGAGCCGGGGGGGCTTCGGCGTCCTCCCCGCGTCGCTATAATTGAACACTTCATTACCTGCGCCGCTCTCTCTTCCGAAACGCCTTTGTTTGCTCATTCCTCAGTCGACGATGACGGAGCCGCCAAATCAAAGCTGAGGATTAATGGCGGCGTGATATAACGCCTGCAGGAAGAAAGCCACCCCCCCCTTTTGAGATTCGTCTTCGCACCCGACGACGACGACGACTTGAGTCTCGGTGCAAGGATTCCGTATGTCGTCCATCTGCTCCGATTGGCCGAGACCGCTGCGTAACGACGAAGGTATAAACCGGCATCGTTCGCTAACCTAAAAACGAAGACGAGAGCCGCGCGGTCGACTTCCCGAAACGCGCTAAAGTTGGTCAAGAAAGCAATTACCGTATTTTCACGACTATAGGGCGCACTCTTGCCCTCGTCCGAGTCGTTCATTTGCTAAAAAAAAAGATGAAAAACGATTCCTAAAAAGAAAGGAACAAAAAAAGATGATTAAATCTGCGCTCCTGCTGCCCTCGTCTGAGACGTTCATTCCTCAAAAGAAGGAAATGTTCGTGTTGCCTAGAAAGATGTTAAATAGTATTTCTTTTTTTTTTTGAACTGAATATATTATTGTTCTTCTTTTTTTTTTCAGTCGTTTCATTTACTGGAGAATTAAACAGCCAGTAATTCGATTTCCAACGCCATGAAGCTATTTCTATTTCTGGATGGGAATTGAACAGAAAACTCAAGGAACGGGTAGCAAACTCGTATAAAAGTCGAACTCGTTCCGCTCGCTTTGCTGCGAGACAACGCGAGACGTCTACCTGAAGAAGACGTTGATCTGATCAACACCAAATTTGGTGAATGTCGATTATAACTCATTTCTTCCCGGGCCCGTTCATCGCTGCTTTCATTCGCTTTGTATTGGTGGAATTTTGATCGAGCTCTCGCATTAGCTTTTATTCTTGTTTGTCCAGGTGCAGCTTAAGCACTGAACATATTCCGCCGCCGCACTTCCTAATTGGCAATAAAACGCGAGATTACGCGAGATAAATTGCACCTGTGGTTTTGAAAAACGTTTTACGAGCTAACATGCAAGTTTCCTTTCGCACAAAAGACCTCATTTGTGAAGCGGCGAGCGTGCCGTTAGCATAACCCGGCTAACCCAAAGCTAAAAAAGGTCACCGCCGTTCTTAGCGGGGAATCAATTCAAGAAATGGAGGCCTCGGCTGTCTCATCTCTGGCGGCAGCTGCGGGGAATCCGTCTTCGTCTGGCGCTATCAGACGCTAACGTATTCCGAGAAATTAGCGGTGAAGCGTGTCGCTAACAATGGAAGAAATCACCCCGCGACAAGTGTTACGCGCTTAAGATGAAAGCTTTCACCGCCAGGGAGGTGATTACATCAAGGCGGGCCGTGGGATGAATTAAAAAAAAGAAAAAAGTGGTGGGTGATAGGATGCTAATAAAAAAAAAAAAGAAAAAGGGAGAATGAGAACAGAGAGTGAAAGTGACAGTTCAAGGACACTTTCAGCACACTGCTGTGACTGACTTCCCTCCTTTCAACCGTCACTGCTGAACTCACTCTGGAAGTCAAAGTGTCTTTCTAGAGATCTTTAAAACAACCACCGCCGGATACAAAGTGCTGCTCATGGAGCCAAAAAAATCATTAAAACAATAACTGAACAAGAAAGAGAGCACAAAGCACAAAAAACAGTCAAACTCCAGAACCGCTAATCGTGTCTGCTCTCCAGACCCGAGACTCCAGGCGGGTCCGTCTTAGAGGTTTAGAAAAAAGATTTGGAAACAAAAGACCTCTAAAATGTGAGCAAGCGAAGGGAGGCCAGAGTCAGTCGGAGTCATGTGCTCCTTCTTCCAAATACCGGTCAAAAAGGCGAGCAGCGGCGTTATGGACCAACTGGGGACACTTAATGGAGGATTGAGTGAGAGACCAAACACCATCACTTCTGTTTTGTTTTCATTGAACTTTAGTGCCATTTGCTTCTTGATTTCCACCAGACAGGATAAAAGTGGCCTAACAACACAAAGTCAGCCTTCGGTTTCCACACGCGTCCCCCTTTGTGGACCGTTTTAGTGCGGTCCACAGAGCCCCAAAAAATGGGCTGAGCGGTTCCCACACGCGTCCCCCTTTGTGGACCGTTTTAGTGCGGTCCACAAAGCCCCAAAGAAATGGGCTGAGCGGTTATAATGCGGGATGGACGGAATGCCAAGGCCAACTCACCAAGACCCTTTGGGGCGATGCCGCTGCCGCCTGCCGGGTTGACGGCCCAGTAGTAGTACTTGAGAGTATGCATGAAGCGGAGCACCGTGCCGCCACGCCGGATGGTGCCGTCGACGGCCGCCGTGCCGATGAATTCGGAGGACAGGTACGTGTACAGAGACAGCTGGATCTGCGTTTGACACATGTGTGGCACGTGAGTTGACTATTGCCGGGAGGAAACTTGATCAAAAATGTCAATTAGAAAGACTGACAGACTGGGGTCCTCAAATTTATGAATCCAGGGAAACAAATCGGTGGGGCTTTCACGTATAAGCCCCGAAAAAGTAAACTTGTGAAAGTATGAGCCGTGTAATTCTTCTTCCCGCGACACTCCCCCAAAACATTTCTTGGCTCCAAGTGTTGCTCGCCGCCACCATTTAACACCGGCCCGCGCCGCCGGCCAGCGCAGGAGAAGGTACGGCGGCGTCCTGAGGGACGGCACCGCCGCCCGTGGCGCTCAAAGTGCTCTCAGCCACTTCATTATACCTCAACGTTTGTCTCATTTTTCTCCCTCTCGCTCCGTCTGCCGCCGAGGATAGTGGCAGGCCAGCCTCCAGACAATTTTGCATTTATTCACCCCCCCCTCATATTTATTCATGGCGGGTCGCAGCAGCAGCAGCAGCAGCTGCTTTCTGGAGACAAGCGTGTTTCCAACACGGCTTGTGTGATAACTCCTTTTGGAGCGACACGAGTTGGCCCCCCACCCAGCCCGGGCTCACCTTGGCGGGGGTGTGGATCCAGATGGCGGCGTTGAACAGGATGTGGTCGCAGAGCTGCTTCAATAGCGCCGCCCCGTACGGCAGGCCGTCCAGATACTTGGCGAAGGAGAGGAACTGCTCCAGCACCGAGCTGCTGATGTGGGCGCGGGACGACTGTGGGAGGAGGCGACAAGGAAGTCAACGACTGACACGGAAAAGATAATTGCCCGCGGCAGGAAAGTGGGACGCGACTCCGCCGGTTGGCATTTTTCATTTCTTGTCAAATAACGGGAGAATCTAAAAATGAGAGGCAATTACAGACAGCCCCCCACAGATTCAAGGCTCGCTTTTCAAAAATATTGCGGAAAAACTCATCCATTTTGGCTCTGGTGGTACTATGTTTTATCTAGGGTGGGGGAGGGGGGGTCGGCGGTGGCTCTCAGCGGCTTTGGAAAATAAAATCATGACTATTTCATCCTGGTGCCCCGTCGCTTCCATCACAATCGTCTGATTCCCGTGAAAAGAATACAGTGAAACTCCTCTACAACGAAACCTACATGGGTGAAAATACCCACTAGTGTGAAAAATCATGCACCATTCCCACAGTCCTACCCCCCATACAACGAAAAACGTGTACACATACATTTGTGTGTGCATGTGTGTTTAAATCTGAGATCAAATTTGCTACAGTGAAAAAAACCCTGTTGTGAAAGATTTCTTGCGGAAAACATGATTTCGTTGTAGAGGAGTTTCACTGTACATCAATGTCTTTTCTTGCCAAACACACAAAAAGCGATAACCTGCGGCTCATACGTTGCAGCCCGCAGCCAACTGGAGAGTAGCCCCTGTGGGCGGCGTAGCATCTCATTTTGGATCGATTCTTTGTCCCGCTCAATAAATGGCTGAAAGCCCCGTCGGTGATGGCGGCTCTCCTTGCCCACCTAGGAGGGCATGACAGGAGCGTAATCGCTCCCGACAAATGTGACTTTGCATCGATGCGCTTTGCCGACATCTCTGCCCTGCCGGGGCTCCGGCAAAAGGCGAGAGGAGAGAAAAATGAGGAGACGGCACAAGCGAGGGAGGCGGTTTAATCATACAGTATCTTGAACAGATGGAGCCATACGGCAGGGTGTGAAAGCTGGCGGCGGGTCGCAAGCGAGGAAGGGGGCGGGGGGAACTTTGTGTCAGCTGGCGAGGCCCCCCGACTGACAAAGTGGTGCGATTCCTCAGGAAAGCAGTCTGAGCATCGAAGAAGAAGAAAAAAAATGTTTGCTTTACCTTTTCGAGCAGGTAGCCAATGACCAAGAAGCCTTTCCCGCCCAGCATCTGCTCCTGCATGGCCACAGAGCTCTTCAGCAGCTCCACCAGGAAGGACAGGAGGGTAGCACTGCCAACACAAAACCACGCACCAATTGCTTTTTTTAGGGTGGGGGGCGGGGGGGGGGGGGGTTGTCTCCTTGAAAAGTTCAACATGGTTTCCTTTTCTTTTTAGTAAAGTGCAATGTCAACGGTTGGTCTTCGGTTTTAGAAAATGGCCCTTTTTTGAGGGGGGGGGGGAGTGCTAATTGTCTTCCTTTTGAGAATGTGCAACATCGGTGGTTTATTTTTTTTTATTTTGGAAAGTACAAAATCAAATGTCTTTTCAGAAAGTTTTTTGTGTACTCTTTCGGGAAAGGCGTCATCAATAGTTTATTTCCTTTTGGTAAGTGCTACATTTTTTTTTTAGTACAGTGCAACATTAATTCAGTTTTCTTTCGGCAATGTTTTTTTTTCAGAAAGCATCACATTAAGTGTTTGTTGACATCAAAAGTGATTTTTCTTTTTTAGGAAGTGCAACATCAACCGCCATCTTTCTTTTTTTGTTGTTGTTTTTTTGCAAGTGCAATATCAATTGCGGGCGGCCCGGTAGTCCAGTGGTTAGCACGTCGGCTTGACAGTGCAGAGGTTCCCGGGTTCGATTCCAGCTGCGGCCTCCCTGTGTGGAGTTTGCATGTTCTCCCCGGGCCTGCGTGGGTTTTCTCCGGGTGCTCCGGTTTCCTCCCACATTCCAAAAACATGCGTGGCAGGCTGATTGGACGCTCTAAATTGTCCCTAGGTGTGAGTGTGAGTGCGAATGGTTGTTCGTCTCTGTGTGCCCTGCGATTGGCTGGCAACTGATTCAGGGTGTCCCCCGACTACTGCCCGAAGACGGCTGGGATAGGCTCCAGTACCCCCCATGACCCTAGTGAGGATCAAGCGGTTAGGAAGATGAATGAATGAATGAATATCAATTGCCCGTTTTCTTTTGAGTAGAATGCTCATTTGTAGGACACCATCTGGGTTAGGAAACCAATCACCAGAAGGATGCTTGGTTCAATTCTTCCCACTTCCAGCCCGCATCGTCTCTCAAGTCTTCTGAACAAAACAAACCCGTCCGGAAAGACTCGATATGAATGCTGATCTGAGGGACTTTCTGGAAAGAGGCTGATGTTGCGCAGAAGGTCACCTTAAGGGGCTTCACGTGCGAGTAGAATGCAAGCGAGGAGCCACAAAAGGTCGGCTAAAGGCGCCTTGTCCATTGTTGCATTGATGCTTTTGGCTGAGCGACAGCGGCGGCGAGCGGCGCTCCGTCATCGGCTTTGCCGGGGCGTCCTCCGGTGGCCTCCGCTCAAGCGCAACAATACACAATCGCTCCGGCGCAGGCTGGCCCGGGGATGCGCTGTACGCATACAAAGTGTCGCATCGTCTGTTTGCGCCGCGCCAAGTCGCTCGTTCGCTCAGATTAAAAAAATAAAAAATAAAAATAAAAATGATTCATTCAAAAAGGCAGGAGTCTTGTAAAAAGATGACCTCCAATTGCAAGTCAAAGACGGAATGCCTCCGTGTCGTCTGCGTTTATCGCTCTCATGCTTTCTTGATGTGCAACTGTGTGCAGGATAAGGCAAAAAAAAAAAAAAAATTCTCAGTTAACATTTTTAGCTGTGGATCGAAGGCGTTCAAACCAACAAGTTAGCCCGAGCAGTAAAAAAGGTTAAAAAAATATATTAAAAAAAAGAAAAGAAAAGATATATGTGTGATGGTGCAGCAGTTTTGAATCCTTTGGCAATGCTCATCACCGCCACCAAGAGGACTGGAGGGGAACATTATGCATTTGACGAAGGCCACATCCACATCCGGAGGTTTCTCCGAGGTTGCTATTGACAGGCACATTATGCGTTGGACGAAACTACCAAAAAAGTACGGTTGGTTTTTCTTCCCCCCCCCCCCCCTCATACTGTACACACAGTCGTGTGTTGTGGAAAGACTCCAAAGCGGCAGCGCCGGGAGGACAGCGAGCAAAGATAAGAGACGACTTCAGAGGCGGAGTGCTTTGGCTCACGGTGGGCTCTCTGGCCAAACTGTTGGCGCCGGTGCCAACAGCCGGAGCTCTGATCCGGATCAGAGCTCCGGCGCCATCCGCGGCTCGGCTTTGGAGTGACCGGATCAGGAGGACGACGGCTTGCGACGTTAACCGATGAGAGTCATCGACGCATGGCGTTACTTTGCGGAGCTGAGGTCTAGCGGAAAGTACAAATCGCTGTTTGACGTTATTCTGAAACTATTCATTCATTCATTCATTCATCTTCCTAACCGCTTGATCCTCACTAGGGTCGCGGGGGGTGCTGGAGCCCATCCCAGCCGTCTCCGGGCAGTAGGCGGGGGACACCCTGAATCGGTTGCCAGCCAATCGCAGGGCACACAGAAACGAACAACCATTCGCACTCACTGTCACATTCACAACAACTTTGAGTGTACAATCAGCCTGCCACGCATGTTTTTGGAACGTGGGAGGAAACCGGAGCACCCGGAGAAAACCCACGCAGGCCCGGGGAGAACATGCAAACTCCACACAGGGAGGCCGGAGCTGGAATCGAACCCGGTACCTCTGCACTGTGAATCCCACGTGCTAACCACTGGGCTACCGGGCCGCCCTTATTCTGAAACTAAATCAAACAAATATTTGATGGCCAGGGTATCTGGTCGTTTTCTTGTACGAAGGAGCTACGTTCGTGGAATTCAGGGTTTTTTTTGTTAGTTTTTTTTAATTCACAAAGCGAGACCGTTAGCAGGTGTCACAATGAAAGCGCTCCGACGTTCTTGTGTCAAGAATAACCGATGGCACTTAGCATTCACACTCTGCCGGCCGAGCAATTTTGTGGCCACTGCGACTTCATGACTGCCAAAAAAGCACGCCCAACATTTTAGCTTGTTGGCGAGACTCCGATGTAACCCCCCCACACCACCCCCCTACCCCAGAAAGCATCAATTGTACTTTCACTTGTGGAGCTCACCAGACGCTGGTCTCCAATTGGCTTTCGTTCAAATGATGGTAGTCCAGCTGAGCAAAGAGTGGGAAGAGAACCTGGATGCCTCCGATAGAGTGGATGGCCCGGTGGATGGAGTGAGTCACCGTGGCTTTTACATCCTGGGGGGGGGGAAGAAAAAAAAAAATCACAACCAGAAGATATGATCTCCATCCGAGTGGCTCAGATGGCAGCGCAAAGTGGCAAAATGGCTCCAAGCCCGACGACTTCCCCGGTGCCAGACTCGTAAAGCGTGACGTTTTTTTGCAAGGAGTTTGCCTGACCTGAAGCATGAGCGCGTGGGGCGAGTGCACAAAGATGGAGCCGTGCTCCTTGGGGGACGACTCCAGACACAGCTGCGCATCGGTGGCTTGGGCGTTGTAGGCCAGCGCCACGGCGCTCGCCAGCTTGCCGTCGTACAACGCTCGCTTGTGATGCTCGACCAGGTGGATGTCGCTCTCGGACTTGAACTTGAACGTGCTCTGGGGGGGGGACGAAAGGAAACCAAACGAGGGGTGAAATTAAAATATCCGTTTACCCAAAAGACGTGTTCTGGATTGCCGCGTGCCGATGGACTCGGCGACCGTTCGACAAATTGGAAAAACGGGACAGCGCTTTGCTCCGCATCCTTAAATACTTTTGACAAGCAAACAAAATATGGACTTTTATTATTATTATTATTTTTTAAATATAGCTTCTCGCAATGATGTAGGGGCACTAACACCTTTTTCATGGCAGCGACTCAAAATGGTCATGTTCTCCTTGCCCCGCCCCCCTAATCTGGAGGTGGGGGGGGGGGGCGAGGTGATGAGGAGCCCATTGGATGTCGCTGTACGGATTCCGCATCCGATCAACATGGATATGATTTGCGGCGACTATGAAGATGTCTTCATTGGGCTCGAGGGGGGGGGGGGGGGGGGGGGGCGGGGGGGGGGGGGCCTCTTGTCGCGGCTCACAACGTTTTTCAGGCTTTGGTCACGTGACGTTCGTAATGTGAGCCCCAAGGTACTCTGACGTCAATTTCAGACAATAGTAGGCGGGGTGGGGGGGTGGGGGTGGGGGTGGGATCATGTCAAAATGGCAGCCAAGCTTGGGAACAGACCAAATTACGTTTCTGTCTTGAGGCACTGCTGTACTTTTTTTTTATGACTTTTATGACTTGAGCAAAGAAGTACTTTGTCTCTTTGGCCTGAGCACCCCCCCCCCCCCCAAAAAAATAAAGAAAACAACAAAAATGCAGAGGATAGGTTCTAAAAATCTTCAATGAGTGAATTTGCAAATGCCAGCCAGACTGAAAAGATGCACGGCTTCACACAACATGCGAAGCATATGCAATGATACGGATCTGTCGGAGCATTTTCTCTTTTTTTATCTTCCTGGTTTTTATTTTTGACGCGTTTCTCTTGCATTTTGGTCGGCATATTCTGCATTTAAAATTGTGTTTGCCACCTAAAAAAAAAATTTAGATTTCATATAGTGGAGATGATACAATAAAATAATCTGAAAACAAAGCGTGATCCTATTTGACAAATAACTTGATGTATTAAAAAAAATAAAAAAATAAAAAGTAACGGAAACTATCTCATCTCAGACTATTTCAGAATTTTGTGCTTTAAGTGCCGCGATCAAGATGGAAAAAGAAGGCGTCGCCCGCGGCCCACCGCCGAGTCTCTCGCATCTTTTAATCAAAAAAACGCGGCGACTGGCGACGCCCATCCATGTGTGGAAGTAATGAGCTCAGAAGCTGTGGCTGAAAAACAGCCGGAGGCATCGGAGCAGGCAGTCCATTGGCCACCGAGTCACCCCCCCCCCCCCCCCCGTCACCCCCCACAAAAAAAAACAAGACTCCAGAGTGTATTGAGTCACTTTCTGTCCTGTTGCCAGAGGCCACCGTTGATTGCGGAGGTTTATCCCTGTGATGCACTCCAAGGGAAAGTTCACTTGACAAAGCCAAGAATTGAACACCAGTGAAAGGGGGCGCGATTGGGGGGGGGGGGGGGGGTGAGTTTAGTTGAACTGCCAAGCCGGCAAAAGAGGAAAAATCTCAGATGTGGTCCAACGAGGGCATCCTGCACAGACAATGCAGTGAAAAATATTTGCCTCCTTCCCGATTTCCGTGTTCTTAGCATACATACGCCAATTTAACCCAAAAAAATAATCCAAATCTACCTGCCACTATGTGAAAAAAAGTCCCCCCTCCCCCCTGAAACTACGACTGAATTGTTTTATGAAAGTGCAATATTGTCCCCTTAAAAAAAAATGCACCGTCAGTTGGAGGCAGGCAGTTTGATGAGTGGGACTTTCTACGGTATAAAACAACCGACTAAGGCTATAGCTAGCCATGTCGTCTGCTAGCCAGAGGTTTAAGAAAATAAGAAAATAAGAAAACCTTTATTAGTCTCAAAGTGTCCTTTCACCAGTGGATCAGAGACATCATGCTGAAAATGTGTACACGTCTGCTACAAGCAAAGTTTTGAAAGCAAACACGAAGCTGTAGCGTCCATTGACGAAAAGAGATTTGTTCACTTCTCTTGTCCCACATAATCCGCTTCAAACTCCAAGCCGCGACTCCCAGCTCCAAATCCGCATCGGCACTCCGCGCCAACGCTCCTTTCTTCTCATCGTCGGCTCCTCAAGACCTCCATCCATCCAGCCGCAGACCGTTCAACAGCACCGATCTCTCCGCTGAACAAAGCGGGGCTGTGAAAAATGCTGCCCATTACAGCTTAGCTTTATTACAACTTAGCTTAGCTTAGCACAGTTTAGCTGAACTGTGTTTGTTTACGGAGGAACAACTGACAGTGTGTTAAGATCAATTTGTGGAGTGAGCTTTTAAAAAAAAACGTTTACACAAGCGGAATACATCCATTTTTCCCAGCCCCCCCTCAATTTGCCAGCTAGGCAGGCGCGGCATTTCAAGATGCAAAACCAGCCACTGCAATTTGTTTCAAGTTGCGAAAGCTACATTGCGCGCGAGTGCTAAATTCATCAATTTGCACCCCCCCCCTCCACTCCCCCCAGGACGTCCCAAAATGAGCTGTGCGTCAACGTTGCCAGTCACCTCCCGCATCCGCTTGCCTGAGCAATCAAGTTTGCGTCCCGCCGCCCCCATTTCTTTTCAACGCAAACTCGGTCATCTTTGTCTGCGGCAACCGGCGCTCACGTCGACACAATCCGCCATCTTGAAGCTAAGCGAAGCTGCAGCGTTTGGAGCGACAGATTCGTAGACGGGTTGCGTTCATGCATGAGACAACTAAACCAGTCAACGTGGTTAGAAAAAACACACATTGGAAAACGTCGCCCGCAGGGGGTTCAGCAAAGCAGAGACTCCTCAACCCTCGGCGAGACTGCCATTCAAATTGAGGCTACGCTACACACAAACAGCGGGACACCAGTGACACATTTATTTTTTATTTTTTTGTGGGGGGGGGTTTTTGGCGGTCTAATTCGCCCCCCCCGCAAGGTCATCGTACCTTATAGCTGGGTCCGAGCTGATGGATGGCGAAGATCTGCGCCGGATTGAGCGCTTCGCCGAAAACGTAGACGGCTCCCAGCTGGCCGCAGAAGACTCGGTTGGCGTCGGCCGTCTCCGAGGAGCCCAGGAAGCACTTCTCGTAACTCTGGCGAGAGAGCGCAGGAGGAGACGTCGTTTCAAATATCTGGGCTTTTTTGACTTTGAACATTTCATTTCCTTCCCGAGCACCTCCCATTTCTTCATTCCTATTCTGACCAAAGGTCTGCCAACACTTTGACCTTAAAAAAAAAGATCAATGAAAACGCTCCACGGTTGAGCTCGATTCCCGAAAGGACCGAAATCCATTTGAACAAATTAGGACTCGGCATCGACGTTTGGGAAGTGGGGAATATTCCATTTCAAACACTTTCCGAGCGTGCCGTGATAACTTCCGTCACGTGATTCCGAGGAAATAAGCAAAGGATAAAGAATGACAGCGTGCTTGACTTGTTTTCTGAAAAGTTGCCCGTTTTGATGAGTCACTCATTTGCCTTATGCAAATGAATGTGGCCTAAGCCCGCCCCAATACGATTTTTGCCTTTTGTGAAATG